>NC_056743.1:717082185-717114986 GCF_019279795.1 Protopterus annectens | reverse complement strand
ATGTTATTACTGTAAAGAACACTTCTTACTGATAACATTTCTATTTGTACAGTTTTAATAGCTTTTAATGTCCACAAAATATTTGCATTTGTTTATCTTATGCTTTTTAAGTTTATTTTTCAGAACATTTTCTGGAAGGAAGGATGTATGTTAGGCTGGTTGAGGTGTGACATTCCACATCACATATGTGTTAATGAGATAAAAAAAAGCTTAATCCAGTACCTTGACCTAATAGGGAATGCTTGGCTTAGTTGAAAAACATGTCTCTGTCCACCAAGTAATCCAGTTTCAGATCTAATATATTCACTTGGGGATATGGGGGGGCAGAAAATAGCACTCCAGCAAAACATATTAAAATGATAATGTTGAGTGCCTGATGAAAGTTTGATGACCATAACTATGATCTTCAGAACTTCAAAACTATATCTTAGAATAACAGGAATGTATACAAATTCTGAGGCAGAGGATAAACCCCAAACAAATATATAACATCTCTTACAGTAAGTTTAAGAAGTTGCTGTTTTTCTGTTAAATACATTCATATATTTGTTGGAAAAGCTCAAGGCCACTTGATTGCAAATAAGCCTGATGCCCCACATTTCAGGATGGAATTTGTATTTACCCATACATCCCATGGCTTATGAGGATTAATAGTTACCCATACAGTCATTCTCATGGCTTATGATGATTAATATTTAACCATACAGTCATCACATGTCTTATAGGTTCATAGGTTCATAGGTTCATACTAGGCTATCTGCCCGAGGGCATTTACAAGCCTAGCCCATAGTTTTGTGGCTTACGCCACCCCTTTAGTATGGGGAACTATACCCATTATTTTGCTGTGCCTCTGTTGAGCAGTGACACTGAGGTAATCCCTGGGGTATATCTGCGATCTCCCATCCATTGGTCAAGATTTCTCTTGAACAAGGCCAGCGAGGTGCTCTGCCTCACATATACCGGGATTTTATTCCACAGCATAGGGAGTCTTTGGGTGATGAATCTATCCTCCAGCGATCCTATTAATAGCCGTGTCGAGGTTTAAGTCTCCGCCCTTGTGGCTCTGACGGATCTAGATTTTTGAGGTGAAGCATATTCATCAAATCTGGGTTTGACATGGCCTTGTATGTTAGGCAAAGGTCACCTCTGAGCAAGCGGTAGCGACTGAATAGAGCTGGAGTTCTTTCAGTCGGGCAGCATAGGACAGATGTTTGAGACCCTTTATCCTTTTGGTGAGGAACTTTTGTGGCCTCTCCAGCTGCTGCAAGTGTCGGGTCAGATACATTCCGAATGGGGCATTGTACTCAATCATTGGTCTGATGGTGATGAGTATAGGGAGACTATGACCTCCTTGATCTAGATGAGAATCCCTTCATGATAAGGTGGGCAATGTAGAAGGTCTTCCTAACTACTTTAGCTACATGGGTGTCAAATGACAGACTACTATCAACCTGGGTCCCCAGGTCCCTGATAACTTCTTCTATGCTCAGTGGATTGCCACCTATTTGGTAGCTAGGGGTAACCTTGTTTTTCCCGAAGGTATGACTATGCATTTTTGGCATTTAACTTTAGGCCATGGCTCTGGCACCTGTTATCCGATCCTGTAAGTCCCTACTGGAGGATATCTGTGTCAGATGTGTTTTCACTATGGCCAGTTTGCAGTCATCTGCAAACTTTGTCCTATAACCCTCCTGTGTTTGCTTGTACTTGGAAAAGTAGATGCCAAACAAGAGTGGGCACAGGACTGAGCCCTGTGGTACACCACTTGTGACAGGCTTTGAGTCTGACATGGCGCCAGCAACTCTGACCCTGTGGGTTCTGACACGCAGCCAGTTTGCAGCCCATCTTGTGATGTATGGGTTAACATTTAAGCTGATGAGTTTTCAATGATACCCGAGTGGGGTATTGTATCGAAGGCCTTCGCCAGATCGAGGTAGGCTGTATGGACTGCCTTTCCTCATCAATGGCTTTGGTGACTGTTTGAAAAAGTCAACCAAGTTTAGAAGGCATGATCTGCCTTTGACAAAGCCAAACTGGGATGGATCCAAAGTCTGCAAATTCCCTATGTCTTTATTTATGAGGTCCATTATGATCCTCTCCATGGCTTTGCAGATAAGGCTTGTCAAGCTAATGGGCGGTAATTTCCAGGGTCGGTGGAGGCACCGCCTTTGTGAAGTGGGACCACAGTTGCAGTGCGCCACTCCTGGAGTGCGTATCCAGAGGTAAGACTATGATTAAACAGCTGTCCTAGCTGTGGGTTTAATTCCTCGTTGAGTTAGGAGCACACAGCCGGGGACACCATCAGGTCCCATGGATGCTGTGTTTTTGCTTTGGAGAGAGCAGTTCTCACTTGGGCGTTGGAGATGTTTGGGGGCTGCAATCGCTTGGTATAGATATCTCTCCTTTGGGGGAGGGGAGAAGTTTGCACTGAACCTGTCAGCCAGTATGTTGGCAATGTCTGTAGGATCAGTAATCTTCACATCATTTTGAACTAGTTCTGAGCATATCTGGGAGGTTCCTCCCAGGTTTCTAACATAGCTAAAGAAGGCCTTATGATTGTCTTTTGAGTCTTTAGCTATTTTTCTCTCAAAATTTGCTTTGGATGATTTTATGAGAGCTCTTAGTTTTTTACTTATAGTGATCAAGGGTGTCTTACCTTTTAAGGATTTTGCTCTATCTTTTAGTAGCTTCCTCCTTTTGTTGTAGAGTTTGTTTATGGTTGGGGTCCACCAGACTGGACGCTTGCCTTTGGTACAAAGAGTCTTTGTTTTGCTTGGGATTGCCTTATCCATGCAGTCCTGCAGGTGCTGGTAGAAGGCATTTGTAAGTGATTCAGCGGCTTGATGATTAATAGTTACCCATACAGTCATACCAAGGCTTATGATGATTAATAGTTAACCATACAGTCATCCCATGGCTTATGATGATTAATAGTTACCCATACAGTCATCTCATGGCTTATGATGATTAATAGTTACCCATACAGTCATCCCATGTCCTTATGATGATAATAGTTACCCATACAGTCATCTCATGGCTTATGATGATTAATAGTTACCTGTACAGCCATTCCAATGACTTATGATGATTAATAGTTACCCATACAGTCATCTCTTGGCTTATAATGATTAATAGTTACCCATACAGTCATACCAAGGCTTATGATGATTAAGAAGAGTTTATTTCATAGACAGCATCTATCTTAGAGTTCTGATGCTATCATGTTTCATAGTAGGGTTGGAATTAATTTTATTGATTTTGAGTGTCAATGCGTGGGGCACATTTATGCAAAGGTTTCATATAGAAAGAGGACTATTACTGCTTTGTAAGTCATGTGTAATTATGCTCTAAGAATGTGATAAGATACAATGAAGAAAATGAGTTGCTGTTGTGTTTAGTATTAAAAATGAACTTTGCAACCTTTTGGTTCTCTTTGTGATCATTTTTGTACTTTCTCCAACTGTACCAGACAACGTGCATGTAGGTTACAGAAATAGGTACATATTCATCAAGTGATCTGAGGAGTTGGGGATACAAGGGATAATTAACTCCCCTGGCATGGCTCTTGACCTCACAGAGGATCAAGTGGCAATTCCTGAACAGCCAAGGTCTCTTATCACACTTTCAGTGTTAAATAGACTACCACCTATGTGATAGTTCATGGGGACAGAGTTTTTACCAAAAGGGATGACAATGCACTTTTTGGCATTGAGCTCGAGGACATGGTTTTGACACCAGGCATCTGTCTCAGTGAGGCCCTTTTGTAGGATGTCCACATCATTAGGAGATTTGATTATGGCTCCTAGTTTGCAGTCATCTGTGAACTTTGTTAGCCAAAGACCTTCTGTGTTGGCCTGTACTTCAGATAAGTAGATACCAAACAGGAGAGGACCTAGGAGTGAACCCTGTGGTACTCCACTTGTCACTGGTCTGAAGTTGGATTTTGAGTCTGCTACTTTCACAGTGTGGGTTCGGTCAGTGAGCCAGTTGGCAACCCGTCTTGTGACATAGGGATTTATACCTAGTTTAGTGAGTTTGTCTATAATTCCAGAGTGGGGGATGATGTCGAAAGCCTTGGCGAGATCTAGATAGGCTGTGTGTACCACCCTACCCTCATCTACAGCTTTGGCGACCACTTCAAAGTCGTCTATCAGGTTTAGGAGACATGATCTGCCTTTTACAAATCTGAACTGGGTAGGGTCCAGAGTTTGGAGAGGTTAGAATAAGAATGTGATGTTCACGTTCTGGTCCATTGTTTAAGGTGGATTCTGAGCGTGCCTACTAGTGTACCCCAACTCAAACCTGGGGATTATAGTATAGACTCCTGTATTCTACTATGCATTGTTTTAATACATGCCAATCCATTTATTCTATTGCATTATATGTATGAACTTATAACTTAGAGGCATCATATGGTCTGCTGTCCTACTGAGCCTATTAACAGTGCCTTTGCTACTTTATAATGTTACAGTACTACTAGCTTACAACTGATTCCAATAGTCTATTTCAAAACTAATGGCATGTATATAAGCTATTTTATTAATAGTGCCTTAATATAAGCTTTTTGTTTGTTAATTGCCATAACTACTTGCTATGTGCTAACTCTTTTTCTCTCCTCTATGTTTATCTTTTCTTTCTCCCTAAAGTACCCTGCTCTTCATTGTGCTGTTCCTGATATAGTCTCTAAGATCCTACCTACCTGGTGACAAAGGACCCTATCCAATTATCTGTGGTCTCATCTAACAGCCTTATATTCCCTGCACCCTCTTTCAAGGAAGCAAGAAAGTATGTGGTTGTCCAAGTCCTGCTTGTAAAACTGACTACCATCTACTATTTGCATCAGGGGTTCTAAAGTAAGCTACGAGCCTGAACAGTCAGCAGCCTTTACCCCCCCTATCTACCCTGTATCCAACTAACCTCTTCTACTTTATAATAACCCCCCTTTAATAGCTATCACTCCTTCCCTAGCTCTAAACCAACTAGCTCCCTACATACTTACCTACAATACTAGATCTGCCCACTAGGTGGTATCCTAACCCTTATCTCCTGCTTATCCCTCTGTAGTTTCCTCTGTAATTACACTAAACCCCTTAAGTCCTAGACCTGCTCTTATTTTCTCACTTACCCTTTACTTCAACTGTCTACTCCCACCTGTTATTTTATCTCATAGACACCTGATATATCTCTGATCTTTCCTACTCCTGACTCACTACTTACCTTCAGTTACCAGCATTGCTGATAGTTTCTTCTCTAGCTTCTCCTTCACTTGTCTCTACCCACTCCGTTCTCCCTGTAGGCTCACTCCACTCCCCTACCCTACCCCAATTCCACACACCCCCATGGATCCTACTGTTATACCATCTAACCACACCCCTTTCCTCTTCCACCATACACAAACCTTTCACCATTGGCAATCAACTCCAATTCCCTCGTTTCACTTACCACTCCCAATTCTCTCCCACCACACCCTCCACCTATTTCTTTCCCCACTTAGCATACCTCCAAGCCTATAACAAGAACCTAACAACATACTCTTCCAGATGTATAAGCTACCCTCCCCAGCCCTATTACAGAGGTCATTCATACCTACACTTCTACCACATTTAACTTTAGCTTACCTGCTAACCTCCTATGAACACCTAATATATCTACATTTCCTCCACCCCAATAGGCTATTTACCTCTCCTTCTCTACCTAATCTCACTAACCATGTTAACATAACATCTACACCCAGCTATCTAGTAGCAAAATACCATAGGATAACCCACATTAGATATGACTCTCCCAATCCTAGAAAATCTCTATCTCTATATAGTAAATTCCCAAATCCTAGATTTCATACAGTACTCCTCTCTTTAAAAGATGTGGAGACATTCACCCAAACCCAGGCCCAATAACCGCTACTACCACGCAACTCCACAACCTCTACCCTATACTATCCATTCCCTTACCAAACCACCTAACTCTCTCTTATTAGCTCACCTCAACATATGTAGCATTAATAACAAAGATGCACAATGCCATGCTCTCCTGGAAGTCTACTCCTTTGACATTCTTTGTTTAACAGAAACTTGGTTAAAACCTGTAACTAAAGAAAATGAAGTCATCCTACCTGGTTATAATATTTTGCGACTTGACCATACAACCAAAAAGGGTGGTGGTGTAGCTATCCTTTTTAAATCTTGGCTACAGATTACTACCTACGACTATAAACCATCTCAAGAGTCCAACGCTGAAATTCTTATTACCAAGCATCAACTTAAATTCAAATCTATTTATATTATCTGTACCCATCTTCCTCTTGGTAATAACATTGCCACAATAGAGAATATCCTTTGTTGGCTATCCCAAAATTTACCCCAAGAAACCATAATCCTAGGTGATTTTAACACTGATTGGAAGAGATGTAGTAGTAGCCACCCTACAAGCCATATTAACCTTTTTGTTTTTTTCACAAACCATTACCTCCCCTACTAGGATAAACAAGCCTAATAAGAAAGAAAGTACCTTAGACTGGATTCTCATAAATAGTCATTCCCCAGACATATGAATCTGGAACCCTCCCTGATGATGTAAGTGACCACTCACTAACCTACATCATCAGGCTTAAAACCAATCTACCTAATTCAACCATATTTAGGACAATTAGAACCAATAAAAACTTCAACCCCGATCTCTACCAAAGAATTAAGAACATGTAAAGTACAGTTGTGTACACCTACCATAAATGTAGATGTTCGAGCGTCTTCACTGTTGCAGTCATAACTGTAGGGTGCTCCTGCTGGCAGGCAGCCTGAGGTCGGCCAGAATCCTAAAGTCTGGGTCCGGCGTGCCCTGGACGGCTGGTACATAGCCCTCAGCCGACTCCATCTTCTCCAGCCTTTCTTGCCCTAGATGTCAGAAGTCCCCCAATAAATCAAAACAAAATGAATCCATCAAGGAAACACAAATACACCACAAAGGAGAGAAAAAGAGGGGATAGGAGGGAGGGAAACACCGACTGCAACAGTGAAGACACTCGAACATCTACATTTATGGTAGGTATACACAACTGTACTATGTTCATCGTGTTTCACTGTTGCAGTCATAACTGTAGGGTGGAATCCCAAAGCAGTGGAAAAGGGGGGAGGATTAAACAGAAGAAGGGGCAGCAAGAAGACCCTGCAAAACAGCAGAGGCAAAGCCTGCCCTGGTCTTAGAATACAAAGGGAGATTGTAATGCTTGGAAAAAGTATGCACAGAACTCCAAGTGGCAGCTTCCAAAATATCCTTGGTAGGAACTCCCCTGAGAAAAAGCTGTAGAAGTAGCAGCTGCTCTAGTAGAATGACTTCTCACAGTACCTGGAAACTGTTTCCCAAGATGAGTGTAACAAAATCTTATTCCATAAGAAATCCATTTGGAAATAGTTTGTTTGGAAATAGCCTTACCAAGAGAACTGGAGGCAAAAGAAACAAACAATTGGTTAGATTTTCTGAACTCTTTAGTCTTGTCCAAATAAAATCGTAACTGTCTGTGCACGTCCAAGGAATGCAAAATCATTTCCCCTTTATTCTGAGGATTAGGAAAGAAGGTAGGAAGGTGAATTGTTTGATGTAAGCCACTTTCAAAATCACCTTAGGCATGAAAGTAGGATTGGTCCTCAAGGATACTCTGTCCTGGTGGAAAATAAGGAATGGTTCCACAGCCATGAGAGCTTGCAACTCTGAGACCCTTCTGGCAGAAGTCAAAGCTAACAAAAGAACTGTCTTCCAAGATAAAAACTTAATATCTGAAGAAGCAGCAGGCTCAAAAGGAGGCAAAGTAAGTTTTTCTAAAACATAATTAAGATCCCAAGCAGGAACAGGAGGGGTCCTGGGAGGCCTTAAATTCTTAGCCCCTCTCAAGAATTGTCTCACCAAAGGATGAGAAAAAACAGGGGGATCAGTATTGAAATGAGCAGAAATAGCAGAAGCATGAATCTACAGTCCATCAGACAAAAGATCCGAAAGATAAAGCAAAATAGAAGAGAGATCAGGTACCAGAGGGTCCAAACCTCGGCCCTGCATCCAAATGCAAAATCTCTTCCATTTAGAGGCATAGGATTTCCTAGTGCTAGACCGTCTAGCTTCCAAAAAAACATCCAAAACTTGTTTGGGAAGACTAGAAGAAATCAAATTCCTTTGAAGAGCCAAGCTGCCAGGCAAAGGGTCTTGAGATTGGAATGTAGCAACTGACCCTGATGCTGGGACAGAACAGAAGGGTTCAGAGGGAGAATCCAAGGAGGCTCCAAGAACAGGTGCCTTAAAGTTGGATACCAAAACTGTCGAGGCCAATTCAGAGCAATCAATATGAGGAACTTGGGCTTGTCCTGTTTTATCTTTAGTAATACCCGAGGAAGTAGAGGAAGAGGAGGGAAGGCATAACCCAAAAGGTTTTTCCAACTGAAGGACAGGGCATCCACTTTCCAAGCTGTTTTGTGGAATGACCTGGTGCAAAAGTGAGGCAGCTGATGATTGAGATGGGATGCAAACAGATCTATCTGGGGGCATCCCCAAACTGCAGTAATCCTGTTGAATAAGTTGGGGTCTAGCATCCATTCTTGAGGATCCACAATGTTCCTGCTCAGGCTGTCTGCTAAGAGATTCTGTTCTCCTGGTATGAATTGGGCCTGGAGATGTAGATTCAGATTTAGAGCTGTGTCCCATAAAGCCATAGCTAGTCTGCAAAGGGGGTACGAATGAGAGCCCCCCTGCTTGTTTATGTACCACATGACTGTGGTGTTGTCTGTGCAAATCAAAAGAGGCCCTGGATGCAAAAGGTGCTTGAAGGCTAGAAGAGCATTTTGCACTGCCAACATTTCCTTCAGATTGATGTGCCAGTGAAGATGATCCTTTGTCCAGGTTCCCTGCTGGCAATTGCCTAGAAAATGTGCTCCCCAAGCATAATCCGAGGCGTCCGTGGTTATGATTTGAGAAGGTTGAGGATGACGGAAAGGCTTTCCTTCGTTTAAAGCACACACCCTGGACCACCAAAGGAACTCCTTTTGGAGGCAGGGGATCAGAGGAATTAGAGTGTCCAGATCATGGCAATGCTGTGACCATACACTTTTCAGATACCACTGAAGCTTTCTCACATGAAGCCTTGCATTTGGAGTCAACAGAATGCAGGAAGCCATGTAGCCCAGAGCCTGCAGGAATTTCCTTGCAGTGAGCTGAGGTAGAGTTGCCAAAGTCTTGAAAATTGAAGCCAGCTGTATTTGTTTTTCTGTAGTGAGGAAGGCCCTTTGTAAGGTTGTGTTTAAAAGGGCTCCCAGGAATACCATTTGTTGAGAAGGGATCAGATGTGACTTTTTTGTGTTCACTGAAAATCCCAACAGGAGGAGAAGACATTGAACAAAATCCAGATGTTGAAGTAACAGATCCTTGCTGTCTGCCTGAATAAGGCAGTCGTCCAAATAAGGGTAAATCTGAATCCCCTGGAGTCTGCAATAAGCCACTACTGGTGCCAGGCACTTGGTAAAGACTCTGGGCGCAGTAGATAAACCAAAGGGCAGTACGGAGAATTGATAGTGTCTCGAACCTGCCTTGAACCTGAGGAATTTCCTGCATTCCTGCCTGATGGGAATGTGTAAATAAGCTTCCTTTAGGTCCAATGTCACCATCCAGGTGTCCTGAGAGAGCATTGGAATCAGCTGCTGCAGAGTAAGCATCGTGAATTTTGGAATTTCCAAAAAGGTGTTTAACACAGAAAGGTCCAGAATAGGTCTCCATGAACTTTGTTTTCTCGGAACCAGAAACAGTCTCGAATAAAACCCTTTTCCCATCTCTGAGAGTGGAACAGGCTCTATGGCTCTCATGGCCAGAAGAGCATACACTTGATTTAAGGCCTCTGACCATTGATGTTTTGGCAGATCTGGCCAACCGAAAGCTCTTGGCAAGGTATGAAAGTGGAAGTTGTAGCCTTTTAAAATCACGTCCAATACCCATTTGTCCTGGGTAATATGAGTCCAATTTCTGTAAAAAAGAGAAAGTTTTCCTCTGAGAGGGGCATCCAGGTAAAGAGGTCCTGTAGCCCAACCTAGAGAGTCATTGAGTTTGCTTTCTTTGAGATTGGGATCTGTCTTCTCCCCTTCTAGGTGAAGAAGCAGTCCATTGTCTCGATCTGTAGGAGGCCTGAGCTTGGCCACGACCTCTGGAGCATCTATATCTTCCCCTTTGAGGCCCGTCAGACGTGGGAAAGGACCAATTTTTGGAGGGCCAATTCCTGGAAAATCTAGGAGGCTGAACTTGCAAGAAATCTTTCACAGTTTGCATAGATTTTGCCTTTTCTTCCATCTTTTTAATAACCTCCTCAGCCTTGGATCCAAAAAGAACATCATGCTGAACAGGGGCATCTAACAATTTAGCCTTAACCTGTTCAGGTAAACTTTGTTCACGAAGCCAAGCATGTCTCCTGATAACAGTACCAGAGGATGCGGCCCTGCAAGAAGCATCCAAAGCATCAAAACCACAATGCAAGCTATGTTTGTTCAGTTGTTCAGTTGCATGCAAGACATCCTGTAGTTCCTTATCTTCAGCACATGCAGGAAGGGAAGCAAGCTTTTGCTTTAAAACAGACAAAAGAAATTGCTGATACTTAAACATATGAAATTGGCAATTTAAAGCCTTAACAGAAAGGGTAGCAGAAGTGTATACCTTTTTGCCCCACCTGTCTAAGGCACGAGAATCCTTCTCAGAGGGAATAGGATTCTTAGAAGGAGCAACTTTAGCAGCCTTAGAACCCTGAGAGATAGTTTCAGGATCTGCAGAAGGATTCTTAAATAAGAACAAATGAGACTCAGGAACCCTATAAAACATATCAGGCTTAGAGGGAGCAGGAGGCATGGAATCAGGATTCAAATTAGCCTCGGAAAAGGCATCATCCACAATGTCAAGAACAGGAGGGATAGCTAAAGGCCTATGTTGAGGAAGAAGAAGAAATTCTCTAAGCCTCTTCTTGGAAGCAGAATAATCCTGACCTTCCCAATGAAAATGTTCCCTCATCTCATGTAAGGTTTCCCCAAAAGAAAAATCTTCAGGCGGAGAGGCAGAGGGCAGGAGTCCTCAGCATCCGAATCCTCATAAGGAGGAAAAGAATATTCCTGATCAGAGGAAGAGACAGAAGATATAGAAGCCTGGTCAGAGGAATCCATAGGAACATCCTGTCGAGGCCTTTTCTCGGGGGGGGGGGTGAGAACCCCTAATCATACAAAGCAAATCTTCAGCCATCCTTAACAATTGCTTTTGTGTCCTGGGAGTAGATTCAGAAGAAGCTTGAGCAGGAGCTTTAGACTTAACAGGAGTCTTTGACTTTGTCTTTGCCTTTGAAATAGTGATGTGAGTAGGCCAGAATACCCCCTCAGAAGCCGGTACCTGCACAGCGGTTCCGGACCCATCCGAGGGAGCGACGTCCGAAGGTCCTGCAGCAGATAAAATAGAAGGCCTTGATGGCTCCCCATGGGAGTCCGTATCGGCCATTGGTTCAGAAGTGGCGGACGACAGGGGCTGCAAAAGCGCCTCACTGACGACAGGCGAACCGGATGCCGGCTCCAGCTGCAACGAGTCCTGTTTGGACCTCGGAGGCCTGTCCTTGTCTTTGCGCTTCTTTTGAATTCCGGTAGTGTCCGACGACATTCTGTAATTGAAGCGTCTGCCAAAATAATTCAAAGCCCAGTTGTACCTGCGTTTGATAGTACGAGAATTAAACCTGGCACAGAACCGACAACAAGAAACGTCGTGGTCAGGGCCTAAGCAAGGTAGACAGTAAGAGTGGAAATCTTTATGAGGTATTTGTTTCCCACACGTAATACAATTATTAACTTTTTCTGACATCGGAGGAACAAGAAAAAGATTCCCCAACACGGTACTTAGCTTTGAGAAGAGAAGTAAGAAGTTCGGACCGACAACACCAAAAAAACGCTGTACGAAAATCGCCAACCAACGACTTGCGAGCTGCTTTCCACCGCACGGCAAGAAAGACTGGAGAAGATGGCGTCGGCTGAGGGCTATGTACCAGAGCATACTGACGTCAGGGTACTGGCCTGTACAGCCGACGCCGGACCCAGACTTTGGGGTTCTGGCCGACCTCGGGCTGCCTGCCGGCAGGAGCACCCTACAGTTATGACTGCAACAGTGAAACACGATGAACATCTGGTCTCCCTTAAAATACCTCACACTGGAGGAAGCTGTTAATTACTTTAATTCTAACTTCCTAGCCATATTAGACCACCATGCACCAACCTGCTCTATTAGAATGAGAACTAAATCTGCCCCATGGCTTTCTAAAGAAACCAGGCAAAAAATCCAACTCAGAAATAAATACTGGAATAAATCTCACTTAACTAAAAATCCAGTAGATCAACAAAACTTCAGGCAACTAAGAAATGAAACTAGAAAAGCTGTGCTTTCTGACAAAAGAAACTACTACAGACAATTCCAGCAGACTCACCATAATAAACCACAAAGGTTCTGGGCAAGTATTAATCAATTATTACACCCAGGTCAATCCATCACACCAAACCCACAAGGCACAGACCAAGAGAATCCCAAGCAGACTGCTAATGCCTTTAATACCTTTTTCACTGAGGCCATTCAAACTCTTACCAGTCAGATATCCACTCAGGACTTATCTATATCCAACTCTATCACTAACCGACCCCCTCCATTTCTCTTCCAACCAGTCCCAACTGCATATATTCTTGCCCTTATCCAAAAACTGAAAACTTGCATTCCTTCAGCAGACCAACTACCTGCTGAATATCTACAAAAGGCAGCCAAATCCATCGCCTATCCCATTTCCATTCTCATCAACAGAACCATCAGTGAAGGACACATCCCTAGTATATGGAAGGTCTCCCATATTACACCCCTTCATAAGGGAGGAAACTCTACTGAATTCTCCAATTACTGTCCCATTGCTCTACTGTCTCCCCTAGCAAAGATCATGGAAAAATGCATCCAGACAATTGCTAGACCACCTAATCCAAAATAACTTACTTTCCAACTCTCAGCATGGTTTCAGACCTTTCCACAGCACTACTACTGCCCTCCTTTCCTTCACTGACTGTATCAACAAAAACCGTAACCACAATATGCTTTCCTCTGCACTGTTTATGAAGGGGGATAATATGGGAGACCTTCTGTTTATAGATCTAAGGCATTCAATATGGTAAATCGCGAGATACTTATAAATATCCTCAAATCTCTGTCACTAGATGCATTAGCTATAAAATGGTTCCAGTCCTATTTGGACAACAGACAACAGGCTGTGCTTTGGCATAGTACTCTACCGATCTGCCTGTTAACATAGGTATCCCTCAAGGGTTCATATTAGGACCTCTCCTATTTTCTACATTTATCAACGACCTTCACCTATCAATCCCCCAAGCTACATGCATACAATACGCAGATGATTCCACACTTATATGCTCAGCCACATCTATATCTGAACTTCACTCCCTTACACAAAAGGTCTTTAACACAGTTGAACAATGGTCTACTCTATGCTGTCTCCTTCTGAACCCCAAAAAAAACTAAACTCCTCCTTTTTACTCCTACTTGTAAGTCCCCCCTAATAGACTTCACAGTAACAGCCAATAACAGTACTCCCATATCCCCAGACTCAACTACCAAACTACTAGGTATCACCATAGATAACAACCTTAACTTCTACACCCATATTAACAATACCCTAAAATCTGTTAATAGAAAACTAGGCTCTCTCTACAGGATCAAACCCTTCCTCTCTTCTGCAGCAAGAATAACTATTGCTCACACTCACCTAATTTCTACTGTCCTCTATGCCTCACCCATATATACTAATCTGTCTGAAAACAACCTTAATAAAATGGAAAACTCCTACAATAACATAGCCAGATTTGCTACAGGTAACCCTTTCAGAACACACCACTGTATTACTCTAAAGCAACTAGGATGGCTTGAATTACAAAATCAGCTTAAATTCCACCAACTTACCATTGCCCACAAAACTCTACCATCCTACCAATACCCCTATACTATCTACCCTCATTATCTCCTACAACAATCTAAAGACCTTACGATCATCACAGAAACTTCTTGTAAATATTTGTAAATCAAACAACAGGGCTGGGGACTCTCATTTCTCTAATACTGTTGGAAAATCCTGGAACCTTCTTCCTAGCAAACTTTCCTCTCTTCCCTCTAGATCACTCTCTAAACACAAACTGAAACTTTTCCTCAGAACACACTGGTTGTGCCCCTGTACTAAACCTGACTGATCTACTAGCTCTCTTACTTGGATCTACCTACCTTTCTCTTCTCAGTAGTCTTGTTCCTTTCCTTATAAACAACTGACCTAGTCCTTCTAAATACTTTTACTTACATCCTCAGAATTTCATTAAGGAGACTACTTTACTCATATACTGTATATTTCAGCTCCTACTTTTTCTTTATGACCACTTGTTTACTAATATATTGTATATCTCAGCTGCTATCTTTTTCTACATGTTGTATTACAACTACATTTGTATTGTACTAATTATATCTGTATATTTAGCAGTATGCTATGAACAAATGACCTCTTGTGATTATTCTCTGTTCTGTACCTGCAATGTTCAATGTACACATTAATTTTTTTTTGTATAAGTGATTTTATTTTGCTTCCTCGGAGCTTATCTCCCCGGGCCTCTACTGAAAATGGACATATATCCAGTTAGACTAGCCCAGTCAACAAATGTAAAATAAAAAAAAATAAATAATTCCATGTACTCGGTAGTGGTACTGGTTATTTGTGTATCAGACAGAAGGTCACCATCTACAAGGACACCAAAATATTTTATTATTCAGTCAACTTTCAGATGTTGCCCATCGCTTGTATATCAGGAGATTGGGGTTGCTGAAATGCTGCATTTTTTACAGTACAGGCAAGGTCATTTCTAGTGTACCATTCATGTGATGTGTTAACTGCTATTCAAAGGAAGATGGTATCAGTGAGGTTAAGGAGAATATTTTCAGTGTTTCATTCATCTGAATATTTATGAAACCGACACTGTACCTAGCTTTAATGCATGGGAAAAATGAGCCTAGAGAGACTTCCAGTGCTGGCAGGAGTGGTAGAGATAGCTGTTTTTATATATTACATTGGACTGTTTAGCCAGCTGTTATTATAGTTTCATTTAACTTTAGATCCCTGGGTTTATGTCCATTTCCATAATGAGATAGCGTATAGGATGCTTTAAGCAGATTGAGATAAGATGCAGGAAAAGAATCGTTCTTCTAGCGGGAGGTTACAGTCTGA
Organism: Protopterus annectens; assembly: GCF_019279795.1. Classification (NCBI taxonomy): domain Eukaryota; kingdom Metazoa; phylum Chordata; order Ceratodontiformes; family Protopteridae; genus Protopterus; species Protopterus annectens. Next base: position 717,099,691 of record NC_056743.1, on the reverse strand, counting down.
AAGAAATTTTAAAAAAATGTTAAACATACAAGATCTACCTATGACGAAAACTAAAGTGGGTCTGAATAAGTTTTATTATGATTCTTTCCATCACTTTGCATAATATGCTTGTGTGGCTGATCAGTCAGTAATTATCAGGGACTCTGGAAAGTCTAGCATTGTGGATTGTGACTATATCTTTTAGCAAACACCATAGAAGAAGACAGTTTTTAATTAAGCTATCTTGTATCTCATCTGCACCTGTTCAACAAATGTCTCTGATCACACTGAGGGCAGAGGTGATTATTTAGGAAGCACGTTTAGGTGGAGTTGTGTTATAGGTAAGAAATGTGGATGGGATTCTGCTTTGTGCCTTAATATTTGCTACACATCTGTATGCTAGCATTTTAGATATGATTGCTGGCTATATTATGGTTTTACCTTTCACTGTAGCACTCAACATTTATGTTCTTTTACCTTCATTTTCCAGGTGTGACTGTAGAAGGCTTTATGATTTACAGATGTCGTAACTGCAAGTACAGCTTTGTTCCTTTTAATTACTTTAATTGCTGTTCTTTTTGGGTGGAGTCGACCTTAGCATTATGATTGGATGGGTAAAGTCTGAAGGGTTTGTAGTGTGAGTCTCACTTTACATTTCAGTGTCAGAACTTGCAAAATTGGGTCTCAGACTTTTTAAGGAACAATTTAAATTTTAATGCTGTCTGAGTGTATAGGTTTAAAGTATTACAAAATGAAGACTCTAGCTTAGCGGAGTCTTTCTTACAGTTTTTACTGAAAGGTATTCTCTGTGTAACCTTTGTACCCTCTACTTGGATGTGGGTTTGTGATATTTTGCAGGTACCTTAATGTTTATTTATTTTATTTATTTATTTTACATTTAACTGGGTTAGTCTGACTGAGCGTTTGGCTCATTTTCAGCAGAGACCCAGAGAGAAAAGCTCCTCAGAGAACTTTTACAGGCATCATTTGGGTTTAAAGGTCTGTGTTTATGAATCATACCCAAAATCCACTTATGCTGTATCGATGAGGCCACAAAATGTCTAAAACATGGTGTGGCTGCAGCTGGTGGGGCTTGGTTTTTTTGGCCAGATTGTACCCATAAATGCTTAAAAAGTAAAAAGCCATGGGCATTCAAAGGAAATAGGTCCATAGGTTGGTACTAGGCTATCGGCCCTAAGGCCTATACAAGCCTAGCCATAACAGTTCCCTGGCTATTTCTTCCCACACTATTTACTTCCCTGGACCCCTGTCTAGCAGGGCAACTGAAGTGATCCCTGGGGTGAATTTCCTTTCTCCCATCCAGTCATCAAGGTACCTTTTGAAGAGGGCCAAAGAGGTGCTCTGCTTGATATGTATGGGCAGTCTATTCCAGAGTCTGGGGAGTCTCTGGGTCAGGAATCCATCCCTCCAGCATGTTTTGTTTATTGTGATGACAAGGTTTAGATCTCTGGAGCGTGTGGTTCTGAGGGATTTTGATTTCTTTAAGTGTAGCATGTCCAACAGCTCTGGGTTTGACATGGCCTTGTATGTTAAGCAGAGATCGCCTCAGAGTAGACGATATGTGGCAGAGTATAGCTGGAGTTTAAGACGGTCAGCATAGGGCATCTGCTTTAGACCTGTGATTCCTTTAGTGAGGTATTTCTGTGGCCTTTCCAGTTGTTGCAGATGTCTTGAGAGGTACATACCAAATGGGGAGTTGTATTCTATAATGGGTCTAATGAGGGATGAGTACAGTGGGACAATGACCTCCTTTTTTCGGGATGAAAAGCCCTTAGTGATGAGGTGTTCCACATAGAAGGATTTCCTGACTGTTGTGGCGATGTGGTTATTGAAGGTAAGACCACTGTCCACCTGTGTCCCCAAGTCTCTTATCACACTTTCGGTGTTTAGTGTACTGCCACCTATGTGGTAATTCACAGGTTTTTTCCCAAAGGGGATAACTATACATTTTTTGGCATTGAGCTTGAGCCCATGGCTCTGGCACCAAGCATCTGTTTCTGTAAGGCCATTTTGTAGAGTATCGACATAATTTGTGGATTCAATAATAGCTTCCAGTTTGCAGTCATCTGCGAACTTTGTTAGCCAGAGTCCTTTAGTGTTGGCCTGTACTTCAGAGAAGTAGATGCCAAACAAGAGAGGTCCCAGGACTGAACCCTGAGGTACTCCACTTGTCACTTGTCTAGAGCTGGATTTGGAGTCAGCTACTTTTAGAGTGTGGGTTCTGTCAGTAAGGCAGTTGGCAACCCATCGAGTGATGTAGGGATTAATGCCCAGAGCTTAGTAAGTTTATCTATGATTCCAGAGTGGGGGATGGTGTCAAAGGCTTTGGTGAGGTCCAGATAGGCTGTGTGGACTGCCTTACCCTCGTCCAGGGCTCTGGAGACTGATTTTTGTTTAATTGGTAATTTACATATACCGCACGTATCTTTTCCAGAGGATTAAGATATTATAGAATGAGGTTTCTAGCTTGGCTAAGTCTTTCTTGCAGTTTTTTTTTTTTTTTTTTGTTACCGAATGGTTTGACTGTGTAACCTTTTTACCCCTTGTCTACATTTCTCTCTCCCTATACACCCCAGTGATTTGCCAGAAAATCACAAATATTATGAGGAACAGACCAAAAATATGAAGCAAAAATCTGGACATTATGTAAAAATCTGGACAGTTGAGAGGTATGCACAGAACTAGTCTCCCCAGCATACCTCTCAACCTCAGAGCAAGAAATCTGGAGAAAGCCATCAATAATGGGGGAGTGTGAAAGGGCCAGAAATAGGGACACTTTTTAAATATTGCTCTTACAAACTTAAAAAAAATGGATAGAACAACAGGTTTGCAGAATGCAGTTTTGCTGCCCTGCCCTAAAATGAACAGTACACATTGTAAGTAATGCTGACCATACCTCAGAACCTCTTAGGGCAAAACATGTGGACAAAGCATGACAATGTGGGGACAAAGGACTAAATATAGGAACACATTTTAAATATTGCTCTAATAAACTCAGAAAAATTACTAGAATAACAGAATTTGTGTTAGCATACATTGTCTGAAGGTCATGAAGTCTGCAACTCAAAGGTGTATCATTATTTATTTTTTATTTTTTTATTTAACATTTGTTTACCGGGAAATTTCGACTTGGAACGAAGCCAATTTTCAGTGGATGCCTGGTGAGAAATGCTCCAGATGCATGTCTTTGTGACGTGAAGGAAACCAGAGTACCCAGAGAAAACAGACACAAATGCAGGGAGGACAAGCAGACTTTGCACAGAAGGCATCCCAGCCGAAAATCGAACTGGAGAACCTCTTGCTGTGAGGTGAAAACACAACTGCTGAACCATTGCGCCATCCATTTAGTGACTTTAATCCCCAAATCATACTAGTAATTTGTCAGAAAATCACAAAATGTATGAGGAGCAGACTAAAAGTAAGAGGCAAAAACCTGGACATTCTGCAAAAATCTGGACAGTTGATAGGTATGCTAGGGACACTTATTAAACATTGTTCTTACAAACTTAGAAAATTGACAGAATAACAGGTTTTGTATTCCCTTGAACTGTCAGAAGGATATGAAGTCTAAGACTCAAATGTCTGTCACTATTTTCTGACTGCAACCCTCAATACTTTACAATGATTTGCCAAGAAAACATAATTGTATAAAACTAGAGAAAAATATGAGGCAAAATCAGGATATTATAAAAAAAAGTTCATAGGTATGGCAGTACAAATAGCCGTCGTTCTTTTAGTGCAACATATCTGCTCAGAGGCCAACTTAATAAGAGAGGAAATAAGTAATAGGGACATATATGACAAGATGTCACATCAGAATGTGTTTGAAAGTAACACTGTCAACCTCTTAGAACAAGAAATGTGGACAAAGCCACAAAATTGGATGGACAAAGGGCCACAAATGGGGACAGAGTGATAATATTTCATGCTGAAACATATGAAGATGATAGAATATATAGGTTGTACATTAGCATGAACTTTCTGAAGAACATGAAGTTTGAAACTCAAAGCTCAGGTCATCAGTTACTGACTGCACTCTGCAATGACATGCCAATTATTTGCCAGGAAAACAACATGTTATGAGGAAAAGGTCACAAATATGAGACAAAAAAAGTCATTCTGCACAGATCAAGACAGCTGAGAGGTGCCAACCAAAATGTCTGTAATATTGAGTCACAACACAGATCATCCCATATTTGATAAGGAAAACATCTGGACATCCAGAGAAAATCTGAACACTTGAGAGGTATAAATGTGAAGTGTATGGTCCAAACACAGTACAGGACAGTGTACCTACAAAGCAAAGTATAATGACATCCTATTCCTGCCATTCTGTACTAAAACAGTGTTAATGATCTGAAATAGGATGTGGGACTGCCATGTAAAATGATCACTCAGGGAAGTGTGTCTATTGAACAGGGACACACAGATGAATTGTAGGAATGAACACAGGGAAAGAGTACAAATGAAACTCCCACACATATAGCAGAGGAGGGCATGTCAATGGAAGATGGTTGTAGCAGTGACACCAAGCATATATATATATATGGTACAGTACGGACTGTACAGTGAAAATGTGTTTTCTGTGACTGCCATACAAGGTGACATAATTAGGAGGCTGTGTGTGTGTGAGATAAGCATCCTTAAGTGAATAATGCAGAGTACATCTATCAGGGATCTGACATACAATTGAGGTAGGGTGCATATAGGGAAGCTATGCAAAATGATATACCTGAATATGAGTGTACTCTCAGCAGAGGTGTCCAGCATGGTGGCTACAGGTAAATTATCATGGCAAACAATACATGAACCAACCACAATCATGGACAATATCTGAATAATACCACCACTAATCCATTGACTCTGACATAACATATGTGATGTGGCGTGATAATAAATGAGCCTGCACACACACACTGGACAACTAGTATGTTACGATCTATGAGGGTAATTACACATACTGTCCTGGTACAGTAATATCTGCAGGAGATGTTAGGAGGGATACTGCTATACATTATGTGACAGTATAGGCACTATATGCTAGTTGCCTTATGTGCATGGCATATATCAGTGGCACAGTTCACACTGTCACAAATGATATACATGCCATTAATGTCAAACACCTATGTATGCAGTGTGTGCATAAGCTGAACAGGTAGCACACATGCATTTGGTTTAACAACTTGATTGGTGTTCCTCACCTTCAGACAGTCATGGATATTCCACAGAAAGAATGCCTAGGTATGGACAATAAGCTGTGTACTAGTGCATCATGACAAAGGTAGTGCACTTCAGTTACACATCACTGGAAGGGTGCATTGTACTCAGTTACTGGCATGATGAAGGCTGGGAGCCATGACGTTAGTGTGCCCTCTGATGTGCATGTCCTTCACATATCCAGTACTTGTTTTACAGTCAAGGAAGTAGTCAGCACTGTGATCACATGCTGGTGGATGTACCACTTACCCTCTATCACACGACACAGGTCACATACCTCCTGGTCTGATTACAACTTGTGATGTCCACATTATACTTCGGTGTTGTGTCTGTTTCCTGATGCAACATCCCTTCGTGTGCCTTGTCAATGCAGGTGTTGTCATGGCTGTGGCAGCAGTCTCTGTTATGTGTTGATACTGTGAGCATTATGCTAATACCACAGTTGGAGTCAATTATTGCTCACATGTTGTAGTCCTTCAGACAGCTGTTTGGACATAGCATGTGTATGTTATCTGTGCTGTCCATCACTTAACTAAGGGGCAGCCAAGGGCCTAGCAAACTCCCCTGATGTACTGACCTGATCACTAGACCTGAGATATTGGTCACGTCTCACATTGCAACATAGGGAGATGCCATGTATGTATATGGTCACATGTGACAGTGTTGATTGAATACCACAGTGTGGTCTTTTTGTCAAATGCCTTCACCTGTTCAGGTTTCACAAGATGATAATGTAGTCATCATGTATGTCGTTGATGACCTCTTGAGGACATCTAGCAGATATAATGGACCTGATGTTATCAGTACCAGCTCACACAGGTCTGTTACATATACTTGAAATATTGTAGAAGAAATCCATGATGACATGTTGGTCTACTTCACAATCAAGGAGAGTCAGGATGTCTCTATACATGCATGCATCAGGTGCTGTCCTCCCAACGCAGATGGATGCATGTTGATATACACCCTTGTATGGGAAAATAGGCCATATGGAGGGTGTGTTGAACTGTATATTCCACCATATCAGGAAGGTGTATGTATGTGACTGCAGTGAGAACAGAACCCATACCTAAGAAGTACAAAGACTACAGAACACAGTATTTCATGCAAGTGCCATGACACAAGTCTGATTTATACATGACTGCAGGTGAATTATAGTAGATAACATATGAAGGTCATGTGGGAGGCAAGAGGTTGGGAAGGCTGCATGAAATGATGTGCAAGTATCAAAATACTGTCAATCCATGCCCTTAAAGAAGTAATTGTAGGATACCATGTCTATTCTTCTGTTTAGAAAAACACATCAAATTGTCTGCAGTGAGAACAGAACCCTTACTTATCTAAGTACACAGACTACAAAACACACTACTTTACTCAAGCACCACAGCACAAGTGTGATTTATACAGGAATGCAGGTGAACTTATAGTAGATGACATCAGCAGGCCATGTAGGGGACAACAGCTTGCAAGGCCTGTATAGGCACATAGATTCCTAAGTTCATAGGAGGCTACTAGCCTAATAGCACTATGGTGTGTAGAACCCCAACTGTGTAAATACACAAGTACTCTTATTGAGCATAGTTGAATGGTTGTTTTTAGAAGATCATGTTTCTAAGCAGCACCAGCTGGCCCTGTCCATGAGGGACATAGATGCCAGCTGAGAGGCAACTGTATAATCACTCAACCAGTAGTCAAGGTTGCAATTGAATAAGGTCATTGAGGAGCACTGCTTCACACACAGTGAGTGCCTTCTTCAGCCTCTGGGGTGGCACTTATGGCCCTCGTAGATAGCCCAGTTGTTGCTGCTCACAAAATCACTCTGCTAACAATTACCATATAAATATGCTTAATAAGGGTGTTTGTCTAATTACACAGCTAGGTTTCCACTGCCTCCTGTATAGTGATACCCATATACTCCTAAAACCTACAAATACAATATGTGAGAGATGCACGTTTACAATGAATCTGGAATAAATACTCTGTCTCTCAATGAACCAGATATTAAACAGGTTGTCAGCACACACACTCCACCTCCTCAACAAACCAGGTGCACAACACATAAACCCACATATGCAGAGGTATTCATTAGAAACTTACCAAAAGGGCAGACACCTCGCAAATGCAAACCTTCTGCACACATAGCAGTCCCAATGGAGCACACTACACATAAAACAAATGCATCAGTGTCTCACCCATTAAACTCTTAAGCATAACACCTCAGTCCCAATGTCTTGGTCATAGGTGAATCCATAGTGAGACATACAGCTGTCCCCCTTACCAGTGTGTGCAAGGAGAAAGTCATGGTCAGATTCCAGGATCTGCAAAGACACAAATGCACTCAAGTCTCTCAACAACAACCACAGTCACACCTCTGTTGTACTCCATGTAGGAGTAAATGACTTGAGAAGTACCTCAGTAGACTATATGAAGAGAGATATGACTGACTGCACCCAGTTTGCAGTCATCTGCAAACTTGGTAAGCCACAGGCCATCTGCTTCCTCCTGGACCTTAGAGAAATAGATTCCAAACAGTAGAGGGCCAAGCACAGATTCTTGTGGTACCCCACTGGTAACTGGTCTATTGGTGGAGGTGGAATGCCCAAATTTGAGTGTGTGTTTTCTGTTGGTGAGCCAGTTGGCTACCCAGCTAGAGATGTATGGGTTGATCCCCAGCTGGGAGAGTTTCTAAATGATCCCTGAGGGGGGGGGGGGGTTGTGTCAAAAGACTTGGCTAAATCATGATAGGTTTTATGTACTGCTGTCCAGGCATTTGAATTAACAAAATCCAGGAACCTCACAGTGATCATGTCTGTGCTCATATAATTTGCACAGTTGATGGTAGGATAGTTGAAATCTCCCATATCCAAGGAGTTTGGCTGTATACTGAGCAACTCTAGCAAGTTCAGGTAGGCAGGCTGCTTCTGCTGGTTCATGGCAGGGGACCTGCAGCTACAGATGATGTGGTAGGGTATTTGGCCTATACCTATTTGGACCTGGAGTAGCTCAAGGGAGTTGTACTGTTTTACCATAACTGAGGTGTATTTGGATCTAATGAAATGGATACACCTCCACCTTTGGTTCTTTCATGCTTGTTTTGAGTTCTGAACATGTGCAAGGCATTGTAGTCTTGTACAGATGGCATGGTCTCTGTGGCCTTGAACCACATTTCAGTCACTGCACAGATGTCAGCATCTACCAAGGTGAACGCTGCTTCAAGGGAGTGCAGTTTACTGTTTAGGCTCCTATTATTAAGCAGCATGACCTTGGTTTGTCTCTAGTGCATTCTGGTTCAGCAGTATGACTCCCTTCAGTTACTACAAGTCCAACTGTAGGAGAAACCCCCTTCAACATCATTGTTAGGTACAGGTCCACCAACATGAACTATGAAAATCACACAATGCCTTCCTGGACTTACTTGAGTCACTGAAATACAGCCAAACACCCTAGGCATGGGTAAGTTTAACTATCCTTCCCTCGGTAGGGATACATATATGAGCTCAAACACGCTTTCTCTATGGTTCCTTCACTTTGTAAATATGAATGCTCTGGAACAATTAGTCTGCACTCCCAAAAGAGGCTCAAATGCCCTTGACCTAGTATTCAGCAACATGGGAAGTTGCTGCATGACTCCATGTGTGAGACCTTCCGTGGTAAGGTCTGACCACAAATTAGTCACATTCAATGTAACACTCATACGTGACCCCCCCCCCCCCCCGTCAGGATCTAAAAGGTGGAAAAATCTGTGCAAAGCAACTATAGACTCCTAAATAATGGCATATATAGTTTCAAACATAATGTCACCACTGACACTAAAGACTTGTATATGGAGGTATACAGAAATGCCCTGTATAAACACCTTTACAAGTGTATAGACATAGCTGTATCAGAATGGCTCAAAACTTGCTCATGAAAAAAAAGCACCCTGATGGATATCTAGCATAACTAGATTATACAACAAAAGAAAGAAACTGATGTCCTGGAATAAGATGGAACAGTCTCAGCAGATGAACACCTTCCATAGCTTGAAGCAGCCAGTTATGATGAATTATTCTGCAGAGTCCTGTCAAGCTAATTACAAAACTAAATCAGCATCCATAGCTAAGGATGATCACAAGGCATTGTATGTCTGTAACGTAAAAGGGAAGGGCTGTCTTTGCACCAAATTCTGAGTGGACAATACCACTCATAGTGAACCTGAGGACATAGCCAACCAGTAAGCAGACAAGTTTGGCAACAATTTTACAAACCTATCTCCACCAATCAAACTCTATAGCATACCTGTCAACAGTTAATAAAATATTTTCTCCAAATAACTGGTCATAACCACAGTCGTCAATGTCAAAACACATCCTCTATGGGACCGTATAATGTCCCAGGCTGCTTACTAAACAGTTTAAAGCAAGAGTTAGCAGAACCACTGGGTATTCTCTTCAACCACAATACAAGTACTGGCTTTGTCCTGGCAGTCGGGAACACAGCAACTGTAATACCCTTGCACAGAGGGGGTCTCTCAACCAACCCAGAGAACTATACACCCATAAGCCTGACCAGCCTGGTCTGTAAGGCCATAGAAATAATCACTTTAGACCTTATCAACAAGGACACTAGTGACCTTCAAACCCTTCACCTGACACACTTTGGCTTTGTCAAGGGCAGATCATGCCCATTAAGCTTAGTCGAGTTCTTTGAGAGCATCTTCAAAGTACTGGATGAAGGCAAGTCAATACTTGCTCAATGGCTTAATCACAATTCCCAACTGAGGCATCATTGCAGAACTCACCCACCTGGGGATTAACCCATACATCATTAGATGGGTAGCCAACTGGCTCACCAACAGAATGCGTACAGTCATAGGTGTTTTTTCCACCTCTACTATCAGACCTGTTACCAGTAGTGCCCCACAAGGGCCTGTGCTGGGTCCCTACTGTTTGGAATGTATTCTTCAGAAAAACAGGTCAAAAAGGAGGGCCTGTGGCTCAACAAGTTCACTGATAACTGCAAACTGTGTGCAATCATTGAATCCACAAACAATGTCAACATACGTCAAAATGTGCTTACATACATAAATTATTGTTCCCAAAGCCACAGGCTTAAACTTAAGCCAAAATAATGCACTATTATCACTTTTGCACAAAGGAGCAGTCCATGTAAATTGCACCATTAATAATGCCCCCCATGTTCTAACCCAAAGGTGATAGATTTGGGAATGCAGGTTGATGGCAACCTCACCTTTGATCATCATGTGTCCACAGTAGTAATCAAGGCCCTTTATGCTGCACACCTCATAAGTGAGGGCATAGTATCCAACACAAAGGATGTTATAACTCCACTGTATTCATCCCTCATCAGACCAATAATATAGTACAATGCTCCCTTTTGCATTTACCTCACCAGACACCTGCAGCAACTGGAGAGAACTCAGAGGTTTCTAACTAAGAAAATTCAAGGACTTCCAACACATTACCTATACGGAGAGATTGAAGGCCCAGACACTGTACTATGTATTGCATAGACTGCTGAGAGGAGACTTGTGGCTGGACTAGTGAGCAGTCTCAAACCCTGCATTAATGGAAATGCTGCACCTCCACAAATCACATGGGACAAGACTCACTCACTCAAGGAACCTTAGCCTGGCCTGCAACATGAACAGGACATGCTGGAGAGACAGATACGTTTCCAAGAGATTGCTCTCTATGAAACAGACTCCCAGTTCACATGAAACTGAGCTCCTCAATGTTCCTATTTAAGTGCAACTGGGACAACTGGATAGGAAATCATAGATTTACCTTGTGGGTTTTACCTATGTCACTCTTAAACAGGGTCAACCAGTGCTGATCATGGATTTGCAAATAAGGACTACATATCTTGGTCTATAAGGGAACAATGGTTCAACTTGGGTAGGCCATTAGCCTAGTAACCTCCCATGAACTTGTGTATCTAGGGACATTATAGTAGTAGACTCATATGAACCTACAAAGCTATGAATTTATGGAGGCCTACCAACATCTTATCACACACATGGGCTGCTGATGTAATGTACTATAAGTTCAACAGCAGTTTTACAAAAGTCAGACATGTACCATGGTGCTTGCGTTATGTACTGTGTTCTGTAGTCTGTGTTCTTAGATGGGGTTATATTCTTACTGCTGTCAACTGGGTGCATGTGTGTGTGCTCTTGCTTGGCATTACAGAGATCCTTTTACAACAGCATGTGAGACACTTATTACCATATTCTCAACAGACACTGCTGATGTCATCAGCTATATCAGATGTCTGGATATGTGGTTGTCCCAACAGAGCATGGACAGACACTGGCCTGGAGGCCAGGCAGATGTCACCTCATCTTATACCAGATAGATGACAGTGACATGCCTTTTACTCTATCCACATACATCATGGCATGGTTTGTAGGACCTGTATTATCTTCCTGAGAAAGTCCTGTGGTCTCTCCAGTTGCTGCTTGTGTCTGTAGAGGTACATGCAAAAGAGAGCATTATACTGTATTACTGTTTTGATGAAGTTTGACTGCAGTGCTGTCATACAGTCCAAAGATCTGAATATCATGGTGTGGCTAATGATGTGCACCATACGTTTGTCCTGGAAGATCATTAAAGAGAGAAGTTAGAAATTAAAAATACACATTGCAATTTCTGACATCAACACCCTTACAAGAGGATTTACTATAATATTCTGAAATTTTCATGATATCAACTGTGTAGCTTTCAAAGGCCAATACAAGTCAAAGGTACAATGACCACTTCAACAACACAAATGCAGATATACTAAGCACTAAGTTATGCAGTTACTAAGGTTGTGCACCCTGAGCATCAGGCACAGCTTTTGTATCCCTGAATCCAAAAAATAGAAAACAGGGATATAGCACAGCTATCACTTGCACATTGTGTTGGGGGGGGGGGCAGAAAGCCTAGGCTGACACAAAAGGTCAGTGAGTATGTGTGAGTAAGGAGAGGAAGGCAGACATTGGAATAAAACCACAAATGGCCAGTGAGACAATTTGAGTAACTGTTGGCATGTGTGTCTGTAGGGGTCCTCCAGGTGAAAGTGGTGTGTGAGTATCTGCATGAACACAACCAAGCTCTGTGCTAGCTGTATGTCTTGGCCTGTCAGACATGCATGATAGGGGTGGCATTTCATCATTGTAGTCCCCAACCATGATACCTGGCTATGTCAGGATATGCACTAGCATGTCCCTGTCCACAGTCAGATGCAGTGCTGCTACCTGAAAATGATGGATGGCTGCTGGATAAGCTCCCTACATGGGGACACCCAGGACCATGACCCCATGGCCTGCCATGTCTGGGTGTGGACAGCAGACTCACTAACGGAGCAGTGGAACTACAGACATTATGAGAGTGTGACTGGTTACTACAGCATTGGCTGACAACAGATGATGTGGCTGACCTATGCTCATGAAGATGCCACTCCTCTCCCAGCAAGAATTTCATCACAGACACTGCTCTTTCCATGACAGACACCCCCCGGTCCATCACAGACAACTCTCATTCCAATGTGTCATTCATGCAATCCAGAGAATTGGCCACACAGTGGAGGTAGTCATGCATCTCATACTGTACCACACAGACAGCCTGAGCTTTTGTCTGGAGCACCAATGGAAAATTGCCTGTGCCACCATGACAGCCCTAAACATATGTTGAGTGGCACAGGAGATGACACCTGTACCAGGTGGAGGAGAGTCAGCAGGCCCCATCTGTGCACCCCTATCAATCCTCCTGTGTGGCAATCCACCCACACTGTGGCTACAGACAGACTCAACAGGCACTGAAGCCAGAGTAGCCACACTTCCCTGATGAATGTCTTGCCCTTCACTTGTCCAATATCTGTGGGCTCAATGGACTGGGTAGGCATAGGCCTACTGGTTGTGACTTATGGAAATGCAGTGGATGGCTATATGTCAACCTCTGTGTTAGATTCACCTGTGCACCCCCCCCCCCGACTGTGCCTCAGTTGGGCCACCATCATCAGAGTCTGTAGATCCACTGATATCAGCTGGCACAGGGCCCACACTCCCACTCTCATGATCACCTGTGATAAAAAGTATGCAACACAACAATACATTAATACCTGCACTACTATAGTGCAATATATGCTTACAAACTAACAGTACTGCCACTATTACAGACAGTACAGCAATATACACAACAGGCTTGAGATCAAAATCACAAACTATAATATTTCTTTAAATTGTTCAGCACTACTGACATAAACATATGTGGCTTAACATCTGCAGGAGACATACTGCATTATACTCCAGAAGGTCCAGGAAGAAGTTTAGCAAGAGGTAGGGGCAAAATCATCACAATTAACAGTAACAGGAGGTAATGCATTTACCCTGTATATCTGCATTCATGGTACATTGAACAAGAATGTGGCTGACCACTCCAAAGTAAAACTTATAACTGTAGCAATCTTCAATCCCCCCAAAAGCAAGACATGTTGATACAGAATTAACTTATTCATTTAAATTGTTTTACTATACAGCATTATTCAATTGTTGACATATCAGAATTTACATGGAAGCTCCTCCAGTGATGTGCTTGCTGTCTCAGAAGGTGTTGCACCCACATCCATTACATGCTGTACTGCACTCTCCTGGAAGCTGTCTGGATCTCTCAGTTTAGCCAGGAACTCTTCATTGGGGGTTAGTGATGGTTCCTTAGCAGGCTCTATGCTGGTAACCATTTGATCAAGTTGCACTGCAGCTGCTCGCCTCTTACCTCCTTGCAGATGTTCTCATGTCAGTGGCCCAGTGGGCATGTGTATTCATATGTTCTGCTGTGGCTGCCCACAAATTAACATCATGAGCAATCTGCTGCCAGATTTGCATCCTATGGACCATATCTCCTTGTCCCCTTTCCAGGAGAAAAGAGCCATATGTTGCCGAAACCCATTGACTATGACTTGATTTTCAGCATCAGTGAAGGGGGAGGTCTCCATGGATTGACACACCTGCTGGTGTCCTAAAAGACAACAGATGTATAATACACATAAGTATCACAAAACTACAAAATAACTGTTTCCAGATAGAACAGAAAATGTAGCCAGTTAGTATTACCTACTTGAAAAACATAAAACAGGCTAGAGATGTGAAATACTAACAACAGGCAGGATGTAAACAAAATGAGTAACAAGAGTTACATATCCTTGTTTAGGCCATAACAGTAAGTCATCTTTGCTCCCCCCTCCAAAAGAACAGTCCATTCTTGTCTGTGCCATAACAGTAACTCACTTTTGACCCCCCAGTACATCAATCTATGCGTGTTTGTCCATCCAACCTGACCTTTAGTTGTTTGCAAATGCATAGCATATTGCCAGTTAATATCTTCACATATTTTAAGGGTAATGATATAGCATGGCTTACAGACTCTGCATGTCTCAGGGTATTAAACACAGAATGGTAAGACAGCTGCCTATATACAAGCAATAATCATAACAGGGTGTGTGATCACCATGTGCAGTGCATCGAAACATAATAATAAATGTGAAAATAATTTATGGTTTGATTTCAGTGTACATTCTGTTGCAGTTTGCTGTGTGAAGAATTAAGTCGGTTATTTCCTGCAAAGCTGTTTGAGTGGCAAAGAGGGATAAGGCACCTTTCCTGTATTCTGAAAGTTCTTTGGAGTGAGAGTTGAAATCCAGACCTATGTAGAAATATGTCATGTGTACTAGCACTTTCTACTGTGTATGTCAGAGATTGTTTTTCCTCATTTAAACTGTTTCGCCCTTTTTGCCATTATTTACATGAAAATAGTAAAACAAATATTAGTGATCGCTGTATTCAAACCCAGTACCATCTGTCCACCTCCCCCCCAAAAAAGGGATAGATCAGTGAATTAACACCTGGTGTTACAGAGTCAGTTAAGTACTAAGTGCATTCCAAAGACAGATGTGCATGTAACACTTTATAATTCTAATCTGACACACCCACACTTTGTAACTCTAACCTAACATACCCACCTGATGATGTAAGAAAACATGGTTTCCATCCTATAGACACAAACACTGAGGGAGTTCCTAAATGATTTGCACAGTCCTACATGGATCCAAACTATTTGGGGTTCAACAATTCTAATGAGTTCAGCCCTCATTTGCATCTTCATCCTGTTGACAGCCCTGAATCTACATGGTTAGCAACCGTATACCTGGGGAAACGAGAGGACATGAATGTTTGTCACAGAAGGGAGAGTATTACATTTGTAACAGTTTGAGCCTTTGATCTCGCATACCTATATTACATATATTGTGGGAAGAAATATCCAGGGAATTGTTATGGCTAGGCTTGTATAGGCCCTTGGGCAGAAAGTTTAGTACCAACCTATGAACCTCTCAAATATACAGATTTTTGCAGAATGACCAGTTTTTGCCTCCTATTTTAGGCCTGTTCCTCATAGATGATGTTTTTTTTTAATTTTTTTTTTTTTTTATTTTTTTTTTGCAGAAATCACTGGGATGATCTGAGGATTAATGTCCCTAAATAATGACATGGCATTTGAGTTTCAGACTTTATAACCTTCAGTAATTGCATTCTAACACAAATCCTATTATTCTAGCAACTTTCAAAGCTAATGAGCAATATTTAAAATGTTTCCAGATTTCTTGTGCTATGAAGTTGAGAGGTTTCGTGTCACAGGTCGAGCTACGCAAAGCTGTTTACTGCTGCTGATGATGCTAAACTCAATTTTCTAACTTTGTAAGAATGATATTTTAAAAGTGTCCCTATTTCTGGCCCTTTGTCCCCACATTATTGATGGCATTGTCCAGATTACTTGCACTAAGAGGACAAGAAGCATACAGTGTAGACTAGTTCTGTGGCTATATTCGAAAATTTTTTCAATACAGATGGAACACCAGCACTGAGTCTACACGGTTGCTTTCTTCAATACTGAATCACTCTGTGGTGTCTTGTGGCTTGTGGCTTGTGTCTTGTGGCTTCATTAGCATGCTAATCTGCTGCTTATGCAGCCAATTAGCATGCTATGGTGTTTAACTGGTGTCTGCGGGGGTGTGTGCCTCTACACGGTGCTTATTAAATCTGGATGTTTCTGTGGTCATGTTCGCAGTGGGCTGCAATGCAAACACAGTAAAAAACAATTGTGATAGCATTATTGACTCTCCCTGCAAATCTAAGTCTTTTTTTTTTCTTTCACAGACAGGAATTCAGAAAAATCCTTAACATTACAAACAAATGCAATTCAGAGACAGTTATTACCACAGTGAGACAGACTTCATTATCAGCTCATTATAATTGCACTTTGTCGAACAATAGCACTATCGGGCATGATGGTGGTAAAGTTCACCCTAGTGGTACACACATCATGTTGGCAAAGGCACTTCCCTACACATACAGACATATCCACTCATCACTGAAAACTCACCCCCCTCCCCCACAGTCGATCACACTCACCCAAACTAAATACCCTAGTGTGACCACGCAGGCAGAGAGATGCACATATATTTGAGCAGCTTTGTTTATATAACTAACACACACACACACACACACAAACACACACAACCCTTTCTGAATTTACCTAAACCACAACTGCTTCCTTTAGAGCCAATGGGTGACCACTGTCATTTGATAGCATTCATTTTTAGCTCCAACAGTGAAAATTTACATGACTAAGTAATTCTCTGAATCAGTCACTCAGCAGAGTAAATCAGGAGCCCATGGTATTTCCAGTGGAGAGGGCATGGATAATTATAATTATCCACTCCTTGGATTGCTGCATTAGCATGCAGATCTGCCAGCAAGACCACTCTCCTTGCTGAGGCTGTCACTATTGTGAAACCTTAATGGTGTGGTGGACTAGCTCTATGAATTTTTTTTTTTTTTTTTTTATTTAACATTTGTTGACCGGGAAAGTCTGACTAGGTTCCACAGATCCTGTTTTCAGCAGAGGCCCGGGGAGAAATGCTCCAGAATTAATTCATTCATTCATTCATTCATTCATTCATTCATTAATTAATTAATACTCCAGAATTGAATGAATCAGAAAAGCTTAATGCTAGGTCACCTACCTCTCAACTTTTACAGCAGAGTTACAGACAATGCAAGAAGTAATTAGAAGCTGAATACGTCCCAGAGTTATGGAAAGATGCTATAGGCATTCCTCTACAGAAAGGTAAAACAAGCTTGTCTGTCAATGACTGCAGACCCATAAGTTTAACATGTATTCTAAGGAAATGTTTTCAACGGGCTTTGTTTGTCATATAATGACATGTTTAATTAGGATTTTGTGAACTTTTA
>NC_056743.1:717041997-717081685 GCF_019279795.1 Protopterus annectens | reverse complement strand
ACATTATTTTTAGGGTACAAAACTGTACTTTTTGACTATCTGTCCAGGTTGTTTGTTTTGATAAGGTCCAGGAATCTCTGAGACTGTAATGTTGGTGTTGTATAGGATTCTCATGTTATAGTGGATAAGTTAGTCACACATGAGTATGGCATTGGGTTGAATGGTAAGTGTCTCCAATACGTTTAAGTATGTGTCTCCAATACGTTTAAGTATGTGTTATGGGTTTCCTGGGTCATAGAGGGAAACCTATACTTTTCAAGAATATGGTATGGACTTTGCCTATGGTTATTTTCATGCAGAGGATTTCAAGCAGATCATCTTATTTGACCAGCCTTGATGAACATTTGTTTTTCTTGTAAATCGAGACACTTACCTCAACCTTTAGTTCCCTGCTTGTGCAATAGCTGGTGTAAATGTGTGAAAGGTATTGTAGCCCTTTACTGTTGGGGTGTGTTCTGTGGCTTTAAACCATGTCTCAGAAAACTGCACAAATGTTTGCATTCTTCAGGTTGATGAGAGCTTGGAGGTAGTGACATTTCTTGTTTAGACTGCTTGCATTGAGCAGCAACCCTTTTACATTTTCTAGGGTGGGTTTTATGTCAGAATGTTTGTCAATTTGGCAGTGCCTAAACAAGGCACAATGTGGTGGACAATGTATTTTTTGAATTGAGCTAAAGCAATAAAATATCTCTTCATTTGGAACCCCCTTTTGAATGCTGGTCGATTGTTTTGGAGTTTGCTTTGATGGTTTGCGGACCTTTGCACGTGCCATATGAGCGGAAGACTTGCTTTGGTTTGCTGTGTACAATGGTTTAGCCAATATTTGAAAGCCTAGAAGCTTTGGTACAGACAATCTCTGGCACCACAGCATGATATATCAATGATATTTTGCCAGGCTGACAAAGATTTTAACACTTGGACTGACACCAAAAATTAAGCCTGTAATTAGTCAGTTATCTTCTGTGCATATTCCTTGGAGTATGTACAATGCTATTAAATGCTAAGTTCTTAGCCTGGGACACACTGTCTCAGAGCTCCATCATGTCTTCCTTCATATAGTTCAACGAGGTATATCTCAGGTCACTTACACTCACACGGACTATGAATGAGTTATACTGGTACTTATAATCTGGTCATCTTAGTGCATGTCTGATCTGGGAGATCCAAACCCTGACTGGCAACTGACCATGACTTTATGCATGGTGAGTAGAGCATCTGTTTGTCTTACAATGAGGTCACCTGGAAGCAAAATATTTGGTTATGCGATGGCTTGCCTTATGGGCTTAGAAGTTGAGCTTCCATGAGATATGGCTGCATGCGTTGGTGGGTGTTGTTTTTGTGCTGTTGAGTATATTTCTTGTACTTAGTCTGGGAGGTCTTTGGGGTTAAGGAAGGCTCCATTTAAGGGCCTCAGCATATATTGGTTTATGCATCTCATCCTTACTGAGTTTGGTAGATGTATGTACAATGCTGGCAACCTGATTGGAATTATGAGTGCTTGCATGTGAGAGCTTTGCCTTCATTAACATTTTGTTGTTACATCTCTCACATATCTTATCAGTTTGTTTAATAATTAGTTGCTTGTCATTAAATGCGAGGTAATTGCTGCATTGCCTTATGCCATTCCTGTCTAACAAATTGGCTGCAGAGATAGCAGGAGAGTTCATATGCATGGTTACAGGCCCCTTTTAGTTGAGCAGAAGTTTGCTGAAGGAGTATAGAGTAAAAGTAGGAGATGTAATGCAAAGCTTATGGGGCAATCCTTGTCACTGCCTCTGCCAGTTTTGCTTTGCACATCTGTGGACTGGGGAAGTTTCAAGGGTAGTTTTATGGGGAAAATATCAGTTCTAGGTGCCTTTATGTATACAGGACCCTACAAAAACCTGCTTTGTGATGAGCGACATCACTCGAACAGGACAACTTTATACAGGCACAGAAAACTTACTAAATACACACAGTATTCTTGTGGCCAGTCAGAGGGTCACAAGTCCTCTCTGTGATTCCCTGTTCAGAACAGACCAGGCTGTCCCAACTCACAATCTCCTTAATGTAAACCCACAGAGACAAAGCTACAAACAAATGACTAAACCAGAAAGCACCAGATTCATATGCTATAACAGGAAAGGAATGTACACAAAGTGGGGAAAATTACAAAGAATTTCCACAACTGCATCATTACAGATGAGTAGAAAGTTGCCAGGATTTTTCACAATGTAGTCCATTGAGAGCTGGCCAAGTACAGAGGTAAACTTACCAAAATGTACATCATTCATATATTACATGGCCCACATTAGAATCAGAATCCCTAAAATTGAGGACCATCCATGTTGAAATGAAACAAGTGATGGCCAAACCAAATGACTTGCTCCAACCTAGAAATAGTTGTACCAAGCTGTAACATCAAGTCAGGTGAATGTCATTTATGGTCATTGCAGTGGAAACCAGCTGGACAAACCCTAATGCCTTCATAATGCTGAAGAATTGCTTTACAAGGCTAATTGTTGTATCGCTTGCCCAGGTATGGACATTTTTTGACACAACTAGCTCAGAAGTGAAAACTGTGACTTGACAAGAAAGTAATATATGAATAAATTCACATTCTTGAGTGGGTGGTAAATCAGTAGAACTCCATGTTATTCTGCTGTAAAGATATATTATTTTGAGTTGTTTTTACAGCTAACCATCTTAATCCTTTACAAACTTGTCCAGTGACACAGAGCTACACATCACATGTCCCATTCTTCCCAGGTCACTGGATAAGAGACGTAGGAGATATGGCATTTGTAGATGAGGGCCAAGGCAATCACCAAGCCATGCCTGAGTTAGGAAAGTAAGGTCTACCCACAGTAAATCTGAAACAATTCCGAATTACCTTGGATGGATATTGCATTTGAATATAGAGTCCCATTATGAGCCAAATCATTAAACATCAAACCTATCCACATCCGATGCAACAGAAGCTTCTTGGGTATTTCGTGTAAGGCATGGATTTCATTTGCCATTACAAGATATCACCAAGTAGTTGCATCATATAACCTAAACAGAAATCTGGACCCCACCATAGTATGGTATTCCAGGGCCTCCGCTATGTGGCCCTATTCTTACCTTTCCTGAGAATGCTCAAACTCTACCAGAGCAAGTCACTTTCGTAGGCACTCTCCCAGAGGAGAAAGGGGTGGGAAGCAAAACAGAGGTCCCTATCATAAATATATTACACAGAGAAGAACAGAAGAAACTAAACTGTAATAGATACAAGAAAAAAGATGGAAGTAAACTTCCAAATAGTATAAAAAAAAAAAAGTGCTCCAAGAACATGAAAATTAGCAACATTATCAAGCAAGTAATTACAACTAGAATAAAATGATGGATTGTACAGACTATTTTATGTTTCAGAGACATAAAAATACTCAGGACCTAATACTTAAATGGATCAAATTGGAGATGGTAAAATGATAAAAGAAAAAGCAGATGCTCACAGATGTAGCTATTCTGCATGGCCAGATATTCAGTCAAACATATAAACTTACCAATAAATTAAAAAAATGAATGTCGTGAGTGTCGTAAGTATTCATCAAACTTAAGTGTAAAACACTGAGGAAGTATTTCACAAAATCTCCTTATTCCCTATGACCTTGTGAAGAAGAACACGTTTGTAAGTAATTACTAATAAACTGAATACATTTCCAAAAAGGAACTGGAAATTATCCTTCTTACTCTTGTCTGAACTAATGCAACAGAATCGACAGGTAGTACATGTGATCAGTAGGAATTTCAGCCCCAGTTACAGTTACCATGCATAAGAGAATATCTGAACTTCATCTGAACTTCAATGTGTTTTGATGAACCACGTTTCAAGGATGCTTGTATCCTTCACATTTCCTGGATATCCACTTCAGATCCAGTCAAAGTCCTATTGCCATTATAAATAAAACAATGCTTAAAACACTACAGGTACCCAAACAAATAATATAATTCAGGTGCAAGCATCATCTAAGTTAAAGCAAGCCCCCTACAATTCATTATCTATCCTCAAGAAATAGCAGCAGTTAAGTCTTTTCCTCAGTCCAGACTTTTTATGCTCATGTATTTATTTAATCAAGCAGACTTTTTCTGGGCAGTAAGAAAACTGCTCTCCAACATCAGTGGATTTCATGAGAGATGCTGGCCAAATTGGCACGCTGTCAAACTAATATGTGCAGCCACTTGGATATCACAGAAAAACCTAAAGTAAAAGCCGGCAAGAAGAAGGAGGATAGACTTCCACTGTAAGAAGTATTATGTTTCTTGTTCTCTCTGCTAGGTAGAAATAAAGACCTGTGTATGGTGCAGCCAATGTGTTGGCTTAAATAAAATCTGCATAACACATTTAACATCAATTAAAGCAAAAAATGGGATTAAATTACTCAAGAATGATAACATCATAATGAGCTACTCCAGCAACAAAGCATTCAGAAGTCTTCTGTCTGATCCTTTTACCTTACAATTTTAAAAAAAGTCCAAAACATACACTGTGAAGCAGTAGGAAACACTTTCAGTCAGCTAAACTCTTCAGTCCAAGCTGTTTTTATTCTTCCAACTTACACTATGAAGCAGTAGGAAACACTACCTTACAATTTTACACCAGTTCATGAGCAAGTACCAGGCTAGATGCAGTTCTGGGCCATTTTAAGCCTACCCAATTTTCCTTTTTGTGATCAACTTAACCAGTCCAGTTGGTTAGAGATTGGCCTTCCCATCCCATGGCTGATATTTATATATTACCTCTAATAAGAATAACAGGAATAATGTCACAGGCAATTTGAGGGGACTCATGCATGAGATAAAGCATTTAGGAACTGCCTCTATCCATCAGAAGTAAAGGAGTCAGTCCTGGGGTAAATATTCTCTTTCTCCATCCATAGATCTAAGTGGGACTTGAATATGGGCAGGTATGAAATTTGTTTTATGTAGATGGGGAATCTGTTCTAGAGCAGTGGTATCCTCTGCCAGATATACCTGTCCCTCCAAAACATTCCGCTGATATTGCAGAAGAGGTTTGGCTCCCTAGGCCAAGCATTTCTAATGTCATTTGATTTGCTGATATGCAGTAAATCCACCAGTACTGGGTCTGAGGATACCTCTTATGGCAGATACAGATCACCTCTTAGAAGTCTGTAGGATATTGAGTATAGTGACAGGGCTTTGATTTGGTCCATGTCTGTTGTTTAGGCCTTGTAACCTTTCAATAAGCTTTCTCACTGGTTGTTGCAGTTGCTGTATGTGTCTAGACAGATAATGCCAAAGGGGTATTATATTCAATGACTGGTCTAATAAGGGTTCAGTAAAGGAAGCAGTGACAGTCCCTAGATCTAGATATGACCCCTTTGTTTATAAGCTGTGCAATATAGAAAGATTTTCTTATAACAGTGGAAACATATTGGTTAAAAGGTTGCTGTCCACGTGTTCCCAAATCCCGAACAATTTGGCCAGTGCTTAAGGATGTATTGTTAATGTGGTAGCTTTCTGGGATAAATGACTTCCCAAAGGATACAGTAATGCATTTTTTGAAATTTAGTTTCAGTCCATGATTTTGGCAGCAGTTATTTATTTGGTATAAACCTTCCCGCAAGATAGCAAAGTCATTTGAGGATTCAATGCCTACTCCTAGCTGCAAACTTAGTCAGATAGAGCCCTTTGGTATTGGCTTTTACTTCAAAAAAGCAGATGACAAACATGAGATGATCCCAGCATAGAACCCTGGGAGACTTCACTGGTGACTGGTCACTTTATGGAGGTAACTTCCCCTAGTTTGATTTCTTACATCCTCAATGTGAGCCATTTAGCAATTCAGTGGGCGACCTAGGGATTTTTTTCCAGTTTATTTAGCTTTTCCACAATGCCTGAGTGGGGAATTGTGTCAAAATCATTGGCCAGGCTGAGGTGTGTGATGTGTACCATTTTACCTCAGTTTATTGCTTTTTTTTTACCATTTCAAAAACATATACCAGTAAGCATGACTGGCCCTTGATGAATCCAAACCAAGTTGGATCCAGTGTTTGGAGGTTCCCTATGCCTTGATTGATTAGTTACATGATAAGTATTTCCATGGCTTTACATTTGAGGCTGGTCAGACCTATGGGTCTGTCATTGTCTGGGGCTGTGGAAGGTCCTTCTTTATGCAGGAGAACAACTGTAGCTGTTCTCCATTCTCTTGATACAAAACCTGTATGGAGGCTGGGATTTATTTATTTTATTTTATGTATTTTATTTTATGTATTTTATTTTATTTTGTTTTTTGAGGTAGAGCACTGATCTCCATGGACCTTTTTTTCAGACACAGCTTGGGAACAGTGTCTAGTTAAGTGACTATTCAGATTCAGATTTTGAACAGTGTTAAGGGTGTGGCTAAATTGTACTTCATTATATTCAAGATACTTCTAAGGATATTGTCAGGACCCATCAGTGCAATATTTTTAGCTTTTCATAGCACTTTTAGCACTTGATCTTGTGCGATAGCTGGAGGCGAGGCATTTTAAAATGTATCTTGAGGGCAGATGGAGGGGAGAGGTGTGAATTTAGTGCTAAATGTATTGAAAAGTAGGTTTTCTTTATCTTCAGCCTTAGAGTAGGTAACATTGTTCACAATCAGCTCAGCACATTGAAGTAAATTAGTTTCATAGTTTAGTACTAGGCTATCTGCCCTGGGGCATTTGTAAGCCTAGCCATAGTGATGTGGCTTTCGCCACCCCATGAAATGGTACAAAAATGCACAGAATAGATTTAGAATACTGTGCCTCTGTCTAGTAATGACACAATGAAGGTCCCCTTATATAATATAGTTTCATAGTTTAGTACTAGGCTATCTGCCCTGGGGCATTTGTTTATTTATTTCAGTGACAAGGACTCTAACATTTTGGGAATTACTCCTCTTACTTTTGGCCAAAATGCTTTCCTTTGATTATAAGGCTTGTTAATATTATGGTTCCACCATGTGGGTTTGTTTCTGGGGTTTGCCCTTCACTTGTTCCTGTGGGGTGCAGCTACATCTATGCAGCTATTTACATGCTGGCATAGTGTGGTGCTGTACGTATCTGTGTCCTCATGGAGTTAACTAGGTTTGGTGAAGGTTTGAAGATTGTCAATGTATCACTTAGGAGTAGGTAGTTTATCCTGAAGAAATTTCTAAAGGTACCTTGGGTATTTAACAAGTCATGAAGATATGCAAGGGATGATTCAAGATGCTGCCATATTAGTAAGGACAAAATCCAAGATGTTATTCCCCTAGTGGGTATTCTTAGTA
The DNA here is from genome assembly GCF_019279795.1 of Protopterus annectens. Lineage (NCBI taxonomy): Eukaryota > Metazoa > Chordata > Ceratodontiformes > Protopteridae > Protopterus > Protopterus annectens. The sequence continues at coordinate 717,074,406 of NC_056743.1, read as the reverse complement.
AATGTTCTATAGCATTTGCATTGATAAAGTTCAGGAATCTCTGGGCTTGTGGACTAGTGGTGGTGTTTGTTCCCTAGTCTATAGTTGGATAGTTTAGGTGGTATTGGGTTTAATACTGAGTGATTCTAATTCCTGTAGATAGGTATTGTGACTTTTTTGTTTCATAGTGGGAGTTCTATAGCTAGTTAATATATGGTATGGGGCCTTTCTGATGTTTCTTTTTTCTTTTTTGGGACATGAAGAAGCTCTAGTGCATCATGCTGCTTTACAAGTCTTGATGTAAGTCTCTTCTGGATGTAGATTGAGGCACCTCCGTCTTTTTTTTCTCCTCATGCACCCTAGTTAGTCAAATGCCTGGAAGGTGTTATACCCTGCACATTTGGAGATCTCTCACTATCTTGACCCATGTTTCAATCACTACATAGAGGTCAATGTCCTTCAGGGTGAGAAGGATTTGTAGGAATGGAGTTTCTTGTTTAGGCTCTTAGCACTGATCAGTAACACCTTCATATTTACCTTTGCTTGTTTCACTATGTTGGTAGGTTTATCAGGCTGGAATTGCCTAAAAAAGGCCTATGTGGGTGGACAATGTCTTTGCCAATAATCAAAACCCTAGAGGGGAGAGGTGTAGGCCAATCCAGGTGAAGCAGAGTGGCTCCTCAATCATATTCTCCCAGGCTGACAAATATCGGACCCCATTTGAATGACAACAAAAACATGAGCCAATTATTTGTCAATTATTTTTTGCTCATATCGTGGCATCATTCTTGGAGAAGGTAGAATGCTCCTCAAGGCTAGGTTCATACTTGCCTTGAACAGTCGGAGAGCTCCATCATGTCTCTCTTCACAGAGTCCATGGAGGGACACTGCAAGTCACTGACACTGCATAAACTATGACAGAGTCATACTGGTACTTGATGTTGAAGGACTTGAATGCATGCTTGATCTGATGGATCCTGGGCCCAGACAAGCAACTAACCTTCACTCTTTCTTTGCTCATCCTGGTAAGAGGCACGTCTGTTTATTTTACAGTGGAGTTGGCTATAACAAGAATGTTTGGTTGGGTCAACGCCTGCATTATGGGCTCAGCATCTGTGACAATGTGACTTCCTGTGCTTTGTGAGGAGATGGGCTTAACTTGCTGAGTGTGCGTTTGCCTGTGTTGTGTTTCAGAGATCTTTGAGGTTTAGGCAAGCTGATCTTTAGAACCTCATTGTATGATGGATTGTGGGTATTGTAATGACCTTGGAAAGTTGAGATATGAGGTGTACTGCTGACAGTTTTGGTGTCTGAGTTTACTGTGTGTAAGATTCTTTTTTCCAAGGATATTATAATTGCACATTTCTCACACACTGTGTTATGCAGTTTGAGAAATAGGTGATCATCAGATAGCATGAGACTATTTTTACACTGTCTCAAGATACCCATCTTATTCAGGCTGGCTAGAGAACTTGTGGGGAAATGATGGCACATGATACTGACAGGAATGACATTGGGGCAGGGGTATCTATAACTGTTGGAGTTCTGTTTTAGGATAATGTTTGGGTGGACTTACTAGTAATTATTTAGGGAATGGGTGACCTGTAGATTGGCACCTGATTGGAGAATGTACATTCTCCAGCATGGTGTTAATCTACAGGTAATGCCAGCTGGAAAATGAGTCTACTACTTCATGGCAGCATATCAAGCTGCTGTGGAGCTCGGAGTGAAAGTAACCTAACGGTTGCTATTATTTTACACTTGCTAAGCAGTGCTTTGCTGTTTAGCGAGTGTAAAAAACTAAATGAAACAGAAAAAAATGTTTGTGTGTGTGTTTGTGTGTGTGTGTGAGTCACAGAGAGTTTGAAGAGTTTGAAAGATTGAGCACTGGCAATAGCAGCAGTTAAGAGGTTTGCGTACCTCTCGAACTCTGTTAACAATATCTGGATAAAGTCTAAAATAAAGGGGGAACAAAGGTTCAAAATAGGAACATATTTTAAATGTTGCTGTTATAAAAATGACAACGTTGCTTGAATAATGGATTTGTGCTAGCATGCATTCTCTGAAGTGCAAGTGTCTGTGTGTATGAGAGAGTGATCAATTGAGCAGTGGCAGCAGCATCTAAGATGTTTGCATACTCCTGGACCTCTTGGCACAAGATATCTGGACAGACCCTGAAATAAAGGTGGAGTAAAGGCTGAAAAATAGTAACAGATTTTAAATATTGTTCTTATAAAATGACAATGCAGCTTAACAGGATTTGTGTTAGCATGAATTTCTGAAGGAAATAAAGTCTGAAAGTCAAATGTATGCCATTACTTAGTGGTTTCAATCTCCAATGACTAGCAACACACCACATATTGTAGGAATAAGTGACCAAATAAAACAAAGTAAATATTTGGATATTTTTTTTAAAAATGTTATATTTTGGATGTAAAATTCTTCCTCCATCACCACAGCAACTTTGAAACATTAGGTGGAAGAACTAAAATATATTAAAAAAAATACAGTAATAAAAAAGTAAGTAAAACAATTTTACAGGTAGCCCATTCTCTAAGCCCAATATTGCCTGAGGCATCAGGCATCATTATACCCCTGGGTGAGCATTATTTACACAGTAACATTCCCTGTTGGGCATTAGTTATACAGTAACACACACCCTGTTGGGCATTACTTATACAGTAATACACACCCTGTTGGACATTGTTGCTTGCTTAAAGTTCAGCACAATACATCTGGCCTGGAACCCTCCTCCTGCCATCAGCAAGAACCAATAAATTATAATTACTTTATACTAAAATCAATGCAAGCAGTGTCAGTACACTCAATATTGAACATTTTTATCCAAGTAATTTAGCCTTGTGAGTAGTTTAAGGGAGAGACTTTGCAAAATGATACTTGTGTGCTTATTGTCAGCAGCCAATAAACAGGGAGAAGGTGGGAATTATGTTGTCAAATTATCATAAGGGGCATGCAGCAACAGGTATATTGGGTTCAAGAACACAGCTGCATCAATGTGGGTGAGAAGGGAAATACAATTAGATCCTTAGCTCTGAGCCAACTGGCCTGGAACTGCCTTAATGCAAAGACTAGACCAGTTAAACAACAAAATGCAATGAAACTATATACTGGAATTAGTAATATGGGCTTAAAGACCTTAACTGAAACAGATACAGACACTTAAAATGTCTTTTTTTTAATATGTAATGGAACTATTACAATGCAACAGTAATGTAAAACATCACAGGAAACAGCTTTGGAATGTATATTTTATGTTACTACTAGCTGTTCATATGCAAATATACAAAGTTAATCCCTTCCACTGGCCAGCAGTCATGCCAATCACTTTCTATGGATATAGCTTTTCATGACTTGTCATTGATATTGGTTTCACTCTATGCAAGACCATTTGCATGTAGTTTAGTTGTATATTATAAACACCCGTCCTTGCTTACTCTGAAAATAGTGTGGACCACTAATATAAAATATAACCTCTTGTTCCTTTCTTACTCTAAAATCCAGTATAGTCCATTTACAGATTATATAACCTTCTCAACCACATTGCTTATTGTCAAAGCTAGTGAAGCCCATTAATATATTAATATCTGCCCTTTGTTTGCTCTAAAAGCTGTTATAATTTACTTACACTTCATATAACCACTTCCACCTTGCTTATTCTAAGAGCTTATATAGTTAGTTATACATCATATAATCTGCTTGCCCATGTTTACTGTAAACGCTAGTATAGTCTACTTATATAACTTTCTGTCCCTTGCATACTCTAAAAATTGGTGTAATGTTCTTAATAGAACATAGTCATAGCTCAAAACCTAGTTTGGTCCATGTTAACATTTACATGACCTCCTGCCTCGTGTTTATTTTAATAGCGAACCTACTCAATTTATATAATGTACTGCCCTTTGCATATTCTAAAAGCTGATGAAGTCTGTTTATGCATTATGAAACCTCCAGTTCCTTATTTACTTTAAAAGCTGGTCTAATCTATTTATATAAACTCCAATCCCTTGCTTATTCTAAAAGCTGGACTTCTACTATGCATTTTAGAAGGGTCTGATTGTCACCATCTTTCCAATCTTTTCCATGCTGTTTATTGAACAACTCCATTTCAAGACATGCCAACCCATTCAGAGATATTTCAGTACCTCTATCCTTCTTATATATACTATTTGGCAGTTAACATAGAGTAGATTGAATTAAAATGTGCTTGAAATCCTTCCATAATATAAAAGCTATTTGCTTAACACAGTATATGAGAAATGACGGTGAGAAGTTACCTAAACAAGGAATGTATAAACAGAAATTTGAAAGTTCTACTTATACCTATTTTTTCAAATAAATACACTGTTCAGTATAACAACGAAAGGGATAGTATTTCATTTTAATCAGAAATGCTTCCCTCCTATCATTTGATTATCACCAGCGCTTCCACTTTAAAAAAAATCCAGTTAAATATATATTTTAGTGCCTTTTCCTTCCTTAGGTAAATACACTGAATAAAAGATTTAACAGTAGCCTAAAATCTCCACACAATCTTAAAGATATCTATTACAGTATAAACAAAGAGAAAAGCTCTTTCTTAAAGTAGGGCAAATATGTATGTGAATGTAACTACAGATATCACATGACATGTGTGTATTTCTGCTTTTTTCATACATAATTTTCTGCTTTACTTAACTGAGGTAACAGACATTTCTTTTCTATTAAATAAGTAGTCATTGCTAAAATTAAAGGCATTGTTATTATCCCATAGGTATCATGCTCAACAAATCAATTTTCCAGTACTCTCAAATAATGGCCTTCAGTTTAATATTTACTACCTAGTTAAGTATCTGACAACAGAGAATATGGACCATTTTATTACCATACCTGTATTTTTATGACTTGCAATTAGCATCCATGTTTGAGTGAGCAAACCATTTTTGCCTATAGCCTTCTAGCAAGTTACATCTGGATGCAACTGTTTTTTTATTATGCCTCTAGATTATGATTCTGTTCAAATAAAGAAACCAGATGGCATCTGCATAAAGCAAATGAGGAGTTATGTTAGGTTCTTATAGAAGTTGTCATAATTGTTTATACAACTCCGTGAACAACTGTAGCTAAAGCATTGTCTTTCTCTCATCAAGGTGAACTAGTTGCTTATTTACACATCTGATACTTGTATATGTTTTTGTATCATATATGGGAAAGAATTAGAATTAAACAGAATTTTTTTGAGGGGAAAAAAGAACAGAGAGACTTTGGTTTGGCTACTCAGCTTCTATTATTTGCTCTGCACTCATAAAATTGCTTATCCTTCGAGTGAATAAAATGCCATATATTATCTTCTAACCGTTCTTGTAAGGAGATAATAAATAAAAAAAAATCAACACTGTGTTGAATCATGTAATCAGACTCTTCCTCCTCCCCCATCGTAGTTCATACATTTTATGTCCAAGCACATTCTGCCCTGAAAAAGTCTGTTTCATTAAATAAATGCATGAACATAGGTGTTCTTCCAGCAGCATCTTCCATCTCCACATGCAGAAAGCTCTGCCTCAAGGGCCTGCAGTGTTTTAAATCTAACTGTGATGCCGAGAAAACCGTGGTGACATGCAAGTTAAAAAGATAAAAGGTTTGCTGACAAAAGATCTGTTCTCATCAGTGTGAATTAAGAAGGCTGGTGCTGTGCAGTATATATAAATATATAATTATATTTATATGCAAATAAGCTACACAGAGAGTAGGATAGTGATAATGCTATTTTGGGACAACCTTCTTTTAGTGCGATTGCAGTAGTGTGTTAGGACCGAGTCCAGTGTGGTTCTGGAAAAGCACAACTTCCATAGAGTCTATGCATGAACTACTCCTCTTACACTCAGATGGTCAGAAATGCACCTGCACACACACACACACACACACACACACTAAATACATATATCCTATAGTAAACACACACACACACACACACACACACACACACACTAAATACATCACATAACACACACACACACACTTGTATATGGATCACTTTGAGAAGACTGCACACAAGAGAGGATATTAGAAGATTGAGCCCAGAAATTTGAAAATCTGGAAGCTCAAATGGCATGAACCTTAATTGTGTGGGATTACAGTGCAGTGGGGTTTGAGATTCTGTTTTTTTCCCCACATTAGTATGATCTCACTTTTGGCATACATAATTAACAGCTGGTATGAGGGCTTGCTTCCCTGGAAAAATGTAGATGTTTTGTGTGTGTCTGTGTATGTATGTATGTATGCGTGTGTGGATATATATATATATATATATATATATATATATATATATATATATATATATATATATATATATATATATATATACATAATTTATACACACACATATAGGGATGTACAAGCCAGTGCATTTCTTTGTGCCAGTCCCAAGCCCGGATAAATGGGGAGGGTTGGGTCAGGAAGGGCATCCAGCATAAAACTTCTGCAAATTATTCATGCAGACAGCAGTAAATATTTACATACCGGATCGGTCGAGGCCCAGGTTAACAATAACCGCTACCAGTACTGTTAGGCAACAGGGTGCTGGCGGAAATTGGGCTACTGTTGGCTGAAGGAGGAGAAGAGGCAGAAGGCATGGCCGAAGGCAGGAAGAGAGGAGAAAGGCTAAGACTATGTTAGTGAGGGTCGGAACTTTAAATGTTGGCAGTATGACTGGTATAGGGAGAGAGCTAGTCGATATGATGGACAGAAGGAAGGTTGGTATATTCTGTGTGCAAGAGACCAGATGGAAGGGGAGTAAGGCTAGGTGTATTGGAGGTGGGTTCAAATTGTTTTATCATGGTGTGGATGGGAGGAGAAATGGCATAGGAGTTATCCTGAAGGAACAGTATGCTAAGAGTCTTTTGGAGGTGAAAAGAGTGTCGGATAGAGTGATGTTTATGAAGCTGGAAATTGATGGTGTAATGAAGAATGTTGTTAGTGCATATGCTCCACAAGCTGGGTGTGCGATGGATGAGAAAGAAAAATTTTGGAGCGAGTTAGATGAAGTGGTGCTGACTGTACCCAAGGGTGAGAGAGTGGTGATTGGAGCAGATTTCAATGGGCATGTTAGTGAAGGGAACAGAGGGGTTGAGGAAGTGATGGGTAGGTATGGTGTTAAACAAAGGAATGCAGAAGGTCAGATGGTAGTGGATTTTGCAAAAAAGATGGACATGGCTGTGGTGAATATGTATTTTAACAAGAGGGAGGAGCATAGGGTGACATACAAGAGTGGAGGAAGATGCACACAGGTGGATTATATCTTATGTAGGAGGGCCAGTTTGAAGGAGATTGGAGAGTGTAAAGTGGAGACCGGGGAAAGTTTAGTTAGGCAGCATAGGATGGTGGTTTGTAGGATGGTGTTGGTGATCAAGAAAAGGAGGAGGAGTGTGAGTGTGAGGAGGGCAGCACCAAGGATCAAATGGTGGAACCTAAAAAAGGGTAATTTTGAGGTGGAGTTCAGGGATGAGTTAAGACAGGCACTGGGTGGCAGTGAAGAGTTACCAAATAGCTGGGTAACTACAGCAGAGCTAGTAAGGGAGATGGCTAGAAAGGTGGTTGGCATGACATCTGGACAGAGGAAGGACGACAAGGAGACGTGGTGGAATGAGGGAGTACAGGAGAGTATACAGAGAAAGAGGTTGGCAAAGAAGAAGTGGGATTGTCAGAGAGATGAAGAAAGTAGACAGGAGTATAAGGAGAAGAGGTGCATGGCAAAGAGAGAGGTGGCGAAGGCTAAGGATAAGGCATATGAAGAGTTGTATGAAAGGTTGGACACTAAGGAGGTAGAAAAGGACCTGTACCAATTGGCTAGACAGAGGGACCGAGCTAGGAAAGATGTGCAGCAGGTAAAGGTGATAAAGGATAATGAGGGAAACAAACTCACAAGTGAGGAGAGTGTGTTGAGGAGATGGAAAGAGTACTTTGAGGGGTTGATGAATGAAGAGAATGAGAGGGAGAGAAGGATGAATGATGTGGGGATAGTGACTCATGAAGTGCAATGGATTAGCAAGGAGGAAGTAAGGATAGCTGTGAAGAGGATGAAGAATGGAAAGGCTGTTGGTCCAGATGACATATTTGTGGAAGCATGGAGGTGTTTAGGTGAAATGGCAGTGGAGTTTTTAACCAGATTGTTTAATGAAATCTTGGAAAGTGAGAGGATGCCTGAGGAATGGAGAAAGTGTTTTGGTACCAATTTTTAAGAATGAGTGTGATGTGCAGAGCTCTAGTAATTACAGAGGGATTAAATTGATCAGTCACAGCATGAAGTTATGGGAAAGAGTAGTGGAAGCTAGGTTAAGAAGGGACGTGATGATTAGTGATCAGCAGTATGGTTTCATGCCGGGAAAGAGCACTACAGATACGATGTTTGCTCTGAGAGTGTTGATGGAGAAGTACAGAGAAGGTCAAAAGGAGTTGCATTGTGTTTTTGTAGATTTAGAGAAAGCATATGACAGTGTGCCTAGAGAGGAGTTGTGGTATTGTATGTATGAGAGTAGTGTGACAGCGGTGAGGTCTGCGGTGGGAGTGATGGATGCTTTTAAGGTGGAGGTGGGATTACATCAAGGATTAGCTCTGAGCCCTTTCTTATTTGCAATGGTGATGGACAGGTTGACAGACGAGATCAGACAGGAGTCCCCATGGACTATGATGTTTGCAGATGACATTGTGATCTGTAGTGAGAGTAGGGAACAGGTGTAGAAGACCCTGGAGAGATGGAGATATGCTCTAGAGAGAAGAGGAATGAAGGTCAGCAGGACTATGACAGAATATATGTGTGTGAATGAGAGGGAGGATAGAGGAATGGTGAGGATGCAAGGAGTAGAGGTGGCAAAGGTGGATGAGTTGAAATACTTGGGATCAATAGTTCAGAGTAATGGTGAGTGTGGAAGGGATCAATAGTTCAGAGTAATGGTGAGTGTGGAAGAGAGGTGAAGAAGAGAGCACAGGCCGGATGGAGTGGGTGAAGAAGAGTGTCAGGAGTGATTTTTGACAGATGAGTACCAGTAAGAATGAAAGGGAAGGTCTACAGGAGGGTAGTGAGACCAGCTATGTTATATGGGTTGGAGTCAGTGGCATTGACAAAAAGGCAGAAGTTAGAGCTGGATGTGGCAGAGTTAAAGATGTTAAAATTTGCACTGGGTGTGACAAGGGTGGACAGGATCAGGAATAAGTATATTAGAGGGTCAGCCCAGGTTGGAAGGTTTGGAGACAAAGCCAGAGAGGCAAGATTACATGGGTTTGGACATGTGCTGAGGAGGGATGCTGAGTATATTAGGAAAAAGATGCTAAGGATGAAGCTACCAGTTAACAGGAAAAGAGGAAGGCCTAAGATAAGGTTTATGGATGTGGTGAGAGAGGACATGCAGGTAGTTGTTGTGACAGAGCAAGATGCAGAGGACAGGAAGAAATGGAAACAGATGATCCACTGTGGCGACCCCTAATGGGAACAGCTGAAAGAAGATGATCATGATGATGATGACGTTAAAAAAAAAAAATATATATATATATATATATATATAATGCAGAATGCAACAAAATGCATATAAATGACTCATAGTAAACATAACATGCTTCCACTGTATATCAGAAGTACTCTCACCTAAGCATTAGTTTGAGCTATGAAGAGAAAGAGGAAAAAATCCATATGAATTTTCATTTATTTGCTAACAAGGTCAGCCCACACAAGTGTCCCTGTTTAGGGGTAACATGGGAGCCTTGTCTGGTGAAGTCACACAGCTTGCAACTGCTTGCAACTGAATTTGCAGGAATCATCTACAGGGTTATTAGATGAAGAGTGTTAGCAGTTAGTAGTGTTAACACTCTGAGTTAATCTGTCAGTTAATACTGTCATGACATTAGCATTAATAACGCTATGACCTCTCTCACTTACCATGACTGTATTAATAATTTTTGTCACAGTTAGCTGTGTATTTGTTGATGTGAAAAATTACTTTATATAGCACATACATATCTGTACTAAAATCGCTCATTAATCCAGTTTAGTAGCCTGTGATCTCAAAAGAGTAGAATCACTATTTCCCATAAAATCTCACTACCAGATATTGCATTCTTGTTCATTTTATTATGCAGTTCTCAAACTATTACTAAATATTGGCACATCTGTAATTTTAATGTAATGAGAGCACTCTCTCTGTGACACTGCACTGTCATGGTCTGGTAAGAAACCCAGCACTTGGAGTTAACGGCTACAGCAAAAAGGATGTGTTTGCAGAGACACATTACTTGCAGTAAGAAAATAACTCATTACTGGCTAATTTACAGGTCTCTTAATTGCTGTTACCTACAGCAAATGCTGATCTGCACTTTCCCGCAGTAATAAACAGTGGTGGCCAATGCATCATGTTACACAAGCAAACCCTCTTATTCACTCTTCCACACACGGCATCTATTAAAACACACACACACACACACACACACACACACACACACACACACACACACACACACACACACACACACACACACACACACACACACACACACACCATATACTCCATACCAGTCCCTGCATTGTCAGAACATCCCCAGTGTCTCCTTTTTCTGGCAATGGTAAACTGTGGATGATTACAGTCACTCTATAGTGCTAGACATAAGAGTTTTACACTTCATATCCTTCAATAAATGCCTGATCATATGAAAACCATTATATTGGTGAACTTCTAAGTTTTTAGAACGAATAATTACAATCCATTCCTGATTTTGGCCCACCATTAATTTTAGCTTTGTCTTGATTTCTTGAGCTATGACATTGAGGGGTATGTTTAATATTCCCTGTCCCTCTTGTCATAAGTCACAAACTGCTGCAGGCATTGAATAATTAAGCAATAACCCACGCCTGGGTGTGGATAATGCTGGATTTTACCCACGGTTGGCATGGTTTGGTCATGAGAGTGAAGCCCGAGTGGCCAAACCAACACAACCGTGGGTAAATCCAGCATTACCCACACCCAGAAGAGGGTTATTGCTATTATACAATGACATTACTTAAGAAAAAAATAGTTTTCTTAAATAATGGCATTGTATAATGCCTCCTTGCTGCCCTTCCGTAGCTCTCCGGTATTCTGCGGCAGTTCTGGTGTACTGCGCATGTGAATGCTTACACAGTACATCAGAGCTGTGGGTGGAAGCAATGGAGAAAGCAAGATCTCCGTTACTTTTTAGAAAGTGTCTCGCTATGTTAAAGGAGTTTAATATAGTGAGACTGCTTTAAAAAAAGCAACGGAGAAAGGAAAGATCTCCGTTACTTAAAGTGTCTCGCTATGTTAAAGGAGTTTAACATAGCGAGACAGCTTTAAAAAAAAGCAACGGAGATCTTTCCTTTCTCTGTTGCTTTCTTTAAAGCAGTCTCACTATATTAAACTCCTTTAACATAGCGAGACACTTTCCAAAAAGCAACGGAGATCTCGCTTTCTCCATTGCTGTAAGGAAAAAAAAAAAGACTTGTACTAATGGAAAAAGTCCAGGCAACCAGACCTTTTTCCATTAGTATAAGTCTGATTTACAACATGCATGCTGACCAATCAGTGTGCACATTTTGGAATATTAATGGGGGGGGGGTCATTATATAATGCCAGAGATCCTCATTACATGTTTAAAAAACAAAACAAAAAAAAAAACAAAATAATTTAGCAGTGAGTGAATTGAGTTAATGCTTTGGTTTTCTGCGGCAAGGGTGCAGGGTTCAAAGCATTTTTCCTCCCTCTCTGTAGTTTTCTTTGATTTTTTTTTTCTACTTTACATCCAGTGGTGGCACAAGGGACTAAAATCATTTGTGGGAGATAGACAGTATGTGTTGGAATTCTATATTGCCATGAATACATGGTACCTATAGTATCCCTGGTGTCTTTTCTTTTAAACAAGTGCCTTTAAGTCATGTCATATAGAGTAACCCTCATGTCTAATGTCCCCCCTCCAACCCTTGTAATCAGAGATCTTCCTGGTATCTAGTGGTTTCCTCCTGGTCACCATTATGTTTAAGTGCCATTAAGGCAGCAGATCTAGTTCCCCTGGTCTGGAGTGGTTTCCTCCTCTCTGACCCATGTTCTGCATAAGTACTATTAAAGCACAATGATAAAATTAGGGTTACCACCTGTCCCACTTTGTGAGGAACAGTCCCTCTTTGGGCAGTTGTGTCTTGCAAAGAAATCAAAAAAATGGTAAATATCCTGAGATTTTAGGATAAACATATTTCCTATATTTTATGTAATAGTTGCATAAAACAGTTATTCTGTATCTGAAACACCTAAATGCCATAAGAAATGGAATAAGCAACTAAAATACTACAAGAATAAGCTTTTATTTAGGCAAAAAAGTCATGTTCTGTCCTTTGTACTGGCCGTGGGTATGTTTTGCCTGGGAAAATCTGACGTTTGTACTAAAAATGTCCCATTTTGGGCATTTGAAAAGGTGGCAACCTTAGAAAACATTTATTTGTGGTGGCTATTCCCCCTCTGTGTCCCACATCTTTAGAGTTATCCCTGGTGGCTAGTGTCCCCCCCCCAACCCATATCTTTATACTTATTCATGGTGGTTAGTGGTCCCCTCCCAAATGCTGCAGGATTTGCTCACTAGTCTGGAGCTACATGAAAGTATGACAGCCACCCCGACCCACACACACACACACGCACACACATGCACACACCTAACACTACCTAGCACTTGCAGCTGTATAGATACATTACTAGAAGGAGTTCTGGGAGAAAGCGCATGGCACATCAGCATGCGCCTCTCCTGAAATGCCTCATTAGCATCTAACACTGCTGTAGTGACAGCCCACTGCAGTGCTGCATGTCTTCATATTATTGCTCCATGGTAGGGTTGTGTTTGAATACAAAAATGTTACACCTTCCACTAATTTCTCTGACTTTGCTTGTGTGTGTCCGATGAAATGTTAATAAACTTGCTTTGCTGGTCCTATAACATAATATAATCTGCTTCTCCATGTGTTTACATTCACTGCCATAACAAAGTAGTATGAATTCCGTGGCGTAATGCCAAATGGTAAATCCCAGATCACTGTAAACTGATGTCTGTTGGTATAATAACTTACTTCCTGCCAGCTTGCAAACTTTCTAATTTGGAAAAGCAGTAACATTGTAAATGCTTGTCTCCCTCCCTTGAGGAACTTTAAAGCCATCTTAGACTTACACCCTTTTCTTCTCTTGAGGAGAAAGTCTTCAAAGAGATGTACAGTGGCTTCCATCATGCCATGTGTTTCTTTCTTCAAATAGTTTGACAAAATATCTTTTGCACTAGGAGAGTTGGTCACCCAGTCTTACTGTATATGAGTATCCCCTACACTTTTGCTTCACCAAGGCCATTATAATTCTTTACATTACTCAGCTATTGCCTTTCTTTATTTTAATAATGGTAGCAAACAGACAAGACACAGTGCTAATAAACATGTCATTGTGGTCAGTGTTGTAACACAGTGATCTCTTTCATGGTTTCAGTTGTGAATCCTTTTCACATATTGGTGCTTTTCTGTTTTGTTACAAAAATTGTTATATATAGCACACAAATAGAATAAAAAATGATAGCAGCAAACTTGCTTTTTTTAATCCACAACTTCCAGTGCCTCAGCATGAATTCCTTCAAAGGAAATTACAGAATCGGCAAAACGTATACACATCATAACATTAAAATCAACCTATTAAAAACAATATAACAATTAAATTGTTGAATATTATTATACTTCCAATTTATCTCAGTATTCGTTCCACTAGGTACTAATGTCCTGTATTTCAGAATACATAATTTTCCTTATATAATAATTTGGTTAATTAAATGATTATCCATTGATGTGGTATGAACTTGTAAGACTATAGTGGCAAGTAATAAGTTAAGATTCTTCTCACATTTTAAGTAAAATGTTTTCTGCCGTAGCTATTCTAATGTCCTGTAAGTGTTCCTTAAGCCTTTCACAAAACATCTCTTTTTAACTCCGATACAAAATAATCCGCAGGGTCATTTTAATGCACATACAGACTGTTCTACAACACAAGTAAACTAATAACTTGTCACAAGCTATATACAATTAATTAATGGAAAGTCTGAAATGAGTTTAAAACTGCTATTACAGGCAACACAAGAAGCGGTGCCTGAGATTTGCACTGTAACAGGCAAACTCTGATCAGAATTGTATATAAGATTATTACAGACTAAAATAGCTTGTAAATTACATCAATTCTTGAATGAAATGTTATTAATTTGTAAAATCAACAGAGAAAAAAATGGCACCTTGTAACATCATAGACAATGCCTAGCAAATAAAGAAGAGAAGCAGCAACACTGGTACTGCATGCTAATAAACATGTCAATGTATTCAGCGTTGTAATGCTTAAGTCATCTGCATTCTTATAGCAAGGTTTGATCTGGGTCTATTTCTTGGCTTCATTTATAAACCATTTTCACTTACACTGTGTTGTTTTTCTTTTTTCTTATAGCACAATTTAGTTTTCTTTTTATTAAAACATAATAGCGTTGTTGCCTTGCAGTAAGAGGTTCTCCGGTTCGATTCTCAGCTGGGTTACTTCTGTGCGGAGTCTGCATGTCCTCCCTGTGGTCACGTGGGTTTGCTCTGGGTGCTCCAGTTTTCTTCCACATTCCAAAAACATGTAGTAGGTTTATTGGACACATTAAATTGGCCGTAGCTGAGAGTGTGTGTGCGAGTGAGTGGTATGAATTTCTTACCACAACAGGGCTAGCCACCCAGCAATGTAAATCTTGGCTTGAGATGATTGTCACTGCTGAAGTGACACTCCGATCCCATGTGCAAAAATGGGAAAAGGGGTTGAGGAAGGATGGCAGGATGGAGCAATGTAAAACAATCTAAATGAAATATAGTTATTTCCAAATCCATCCATCCATTCAAATCACCCTTTTCACAGTTTTGCACATGTTGTCAGGCTGTCACTTCAGTGACTAGCCCTGCCACTGTAGTTCTTCCAAACTACACACTCACACCTATTGCCAATTTAAAGTGTCCAATAATTTTTGGAATGTGGGAAGAAACTGAAGCACCTGGAGGAAACCCACAGAAACACAGGGAAGACATGCAGACTTTGCACAGAAGGCATCTCAGCTAAGACTTGAACTGGGGAACCTCTTGTTGTGAGGTGACACCACTAAACACTGTGCCACCCATTAACATTAGCCAAACCACAGGATTCATGCTTTTGTCATTATATATTCTTAAGATTAAAAGTACGTCCCCAGCACTGTACTGGCACAGTTTGTATCATATAGTTATATATGTTCAGGTCAGGTTGCCATATACTGCTGTGTTTATTGGCATTTGGTGTATTTGCTCATGAGTTAGCCAAGGAAGTGTGACTTATGAAGGTTGCAAGGTTAAGTGGTACTTTCAGTGTTGACTGAAAGTGACCATTAATAGTGATGTAAAAAAAAAAAAATCTTAAGAAACATAGCCGAAAGCTTTGTACCACATCCCCATTTCTACCCGTAGTGGTGGGCTGCTGGTGCAGACTACATTTATCAAATACCTGACAAGTCTCAAGTATTTTACAAATAAAGAAGTTGTGTCTTACCATAATGTTCCATCTGTGTTGTCCATTTTTATTTTTTTTTTCAACTTGTGGGTTTGGTTCCGATCCCTCAGAACCTACTCAGCCACCTCTACAGCTCATGGAAGCCAAACAATTCTCAAGCTGAGTCCTTACCCACAATGCACTTAGTTTCATTACCTCAGATCAAGTTTGCTGATAGAAAAAAAAACAGAATAGAAAGAGGAAATATTTAAGTAGACTATATCTGGAAGAAGAAATGCACCAAAAAATGGTAATGTGTGTAAAGAGACCTTCTTCCAAAAATCATACCTGGGCAGGGAGAAGGGCAGAGGGAAATTGAGGAAAAATGAAAATGGACAACACAGAGGGAACATTTACGGTAATTGTCTGATGTCAATTTTCATTTTCCCCTCAATGTGTTGTACAAAGTCACCAGCTACCTACAGTCCTGTGTGGACTCAGTGAAGGACATTCCTAAGCACCATAGAGTCAAATGGTGCCCTACCCTGAGAGACCAAACCCAATTTGTAATGAGTACTAAAAATATGTGGAGATGCCTAAGTTTCTGCTGCACAAATGTCATCCATAGATAAAGTTGCTACAGCTGTAGTTGAGTGAGCTTTTAGCAGTTTTGGTAAAGTGACACCCAATTTGTTATAAACGAGAGAAATACAATCAGTGAGTTATTTAGCCAATGTCACGTTGTTCACTTGCTTCCCTAACTTGCTATATGAAAAGGAAATGAATACTTGATCAGATTTTCTGAAATATTTTGTCTATGAAGATGGAATCTCAATTGTCTGTGAACATTCAGCAAATACAAAGACTATTTACCCTTGTTGGAATATTTAGGAAAGAACCCTGGAAAATTAATGTACCGATTAAGACTGGTCTCAGAAACTACTTTCAGTAGAATGGATGAATTGGTATGAAGTGAAACTCTGTCTTTATAGAAAATACAGATATGGTGGTTTAGATGGTAGGGCTTGAATCTCCAAAATTCTTCTAGCAGAAGTGATTTCTACCAAGAAGATAGTTTTCCAAGACAAAAACATTAAATCACAAACACTGGCAGGTTCAAGGGGGGGGGGTGAATGATTGCTCGTAACATTAGATTAAGGTCCCAAGGAGGAGTAGAATCCTTGTATGGAGGTTTTTATGGAAAATACAGATATGGTGGTTTAGATGGTAGGGCTTGAATCTCCAAAATTCTTCTAGCAAAAGTGATTTCTACCAAGAAGATAGTTTTCCAAGACAAAAACATTAAATCACAAACACTGGCAGGTTCAAGGGGGGGGGGGTGAATGATTGCTCGTAACATTAGATTAAGGTCCCAAGGAGGAGTAGAATCCTTGTATGGAGGTTTTATGAGAAAGGTGCCCTTTAAAAAGGCTTTACAAAGTTTATGAGATGCCACTGAAGATCCTTGCAAAGCAATGTGAAAGTTGGAGATAGCCACTAATTGGGTTTTAATTGTGGAGGCCAAAGCTCCATCATTGAAAAGCAAGACTAAAAATTGAAGAATCTCATGGAAAGCCCAATGCACAAACCATTTCCATTTACTGTTGTAGAGCGTTCATGTAGATGGTTTATGAGAAGGAAAAAGAATGTGTCTGACTGGGAAGAGAGCATAGAGAGTCTGGCTACTAGTGGAATTGAAGAAGCCAAGCTGTCAGCCTGAGATTTGAAATGTCTGAGTGAACAATGCCTGTAGGGTGAACCAGGAGATCTAGAATAGGATACAGAATCCACAGTTGTTGCAAGAGATTAGGCCAAAGGAAGGAAAACCAAATCTGCCATGACCAAAAGGGGGCAAGGAGGATGACTTTGCTCTTCAACTTGACTGCTTTCTGTAATAGTTTGGGGATTAATGGAGTTGGTGGAAAAGCAAATAGGAGACAAGGGGGGGCCAATTTTGCAGAAGAGCATCCCTCAAAAACTCCCCTTCTGGGAAATCAGGGCAAAGTAGCTGTAGTATTTGTTGTTTAGGGGGAAGCAAAAAGGTTGCAGCAAGGATGACCCCAAGTCTGAAAAATATCATCTAACCCTTTTCGATTGAGGGACCATTTGTGAGGTACCAGTATGCACCTGCTCAATTTGTCCGCTATCACATTTGACTTCCATGGAATGTGCATTGCTATCAGAAACTGGTTGGATGAGATCACCTACTACCACACCCTTAGGGCTTCTCAACACAGAGGGTAGGATCTGTTTCCACAGGTTCATAGGAAGGTACTAGGCTATTGGCCCTAGAGCCTATATAAGCCTAGCCAAAATGATACCCTGGCTTATGCCACCCAACAAAATTATTTTCCTGTGCCACTGTCGAGCAAAGCCACAGAAGTTATCACTGGGGTAAATGTCCTATCTCCCATCCAATCATCAAGATTTTTCTTGAAGAGTGCTAATGAGGAGCTTTGTTTGATATAGATAGGTAGTTTGTTCTAGAGTATGCGAAGGCTCTGTGACAGGAATCTGTCCCTCTAGCATGTTCTGTTTATTGTGGTGACAAGATTTAGGTGCCTAGAGCATGTAGCTTGGAGGGACTGGGATTTCTTTAAGTGGAGCATGTCCCAACAGCTCTGGGTTTGACTTAGCTTTGTATGTTAGGTAGAGATCGCCTCTGAGTAGGCAATATGCAATGGAGTAAAGCTCGAGTTTTTTGAGACTGTCTGCGTAGGGCATCTATTTGAGGCCAGTAATCCTCTTTGTGAGGTATTTCTGCGGCCTTTCTAGTTGTAGATGTCTTGTGATGTACATGCCAAAAGGGGCATTGTACTCTATAATGGGTCTAATTTGTGATGCGTAGAGGGGAACAATGACCTCTTTTTTTCCTGGATGTGAAATGTTTTGTTGAGGTTTGCCACGTAGAAGGATTTCTTGACTACTGTGTCAATATTATTATCAAAGGAAAGACTACTGTCCACCTGTGTCACAAGGTCTCTTATCACACTTTCAGTGTTAAGTAGACTACCACCTATGTGTTAGTTCATGGGTACAGAGTTTTTACCAAAAGGGATGACACACTTTTTGGCATTGAGCTTGAGGCCATGGCTTTGACACCAGGCATCTGTCTCAGTGAGGCCCTTTTATAGGATGCCCGCATCGTTGGGAGTTTCGATTATGGCTCCTAGTTTGCAGTCATCTGCAAACTTCATTAGCCAAAGACACTCTGTGTTAACCTGTACTTCAGATAAGTAGATGCCAAACAGGACCGGACCCAGGACTGAACCCTGTGGTACTCCACTTATCACTGGTCTAAAGTCGGATTTGCAGTCTGCTACTTTCACAGTGTGGGTTCTGTCAGTGAGCCAGTTGGCATCCCATCTTGTGACAGAAATTTATACATAGTTTAGTGAGTTTATCTGTAATTCCAGAGTGGGGGATGGTGTCGAAAGCCTTGGTGAGATCTAGATAGGCTATGTGAACCACCTTACCCTCATCTACGGCTTTGGTTACCGCTTCAAGGAAGTCTGTCAGGTTTAGGAGACATGATCTGCCTTTTCCAAGCCTGAACTGGGTGGGGTATGGAGTTTGGAGATTACCAGTGTCACTGTTTATAAGTTTCATGATGATGCGTTCACCCTTGTTTGTTGATGTACCGGACTACCGATGTCTGATTGAATCACAATAGTTCCTAGGTGGAGAGCATAATGAAAAGCTTACAACAACAGTAGCATAGCTCTCATCTCCAGAACATCTGTGTCCCGATTGGCCTCTGTTGGAGACCAAGTGCCTTGGACTGTCTTCCCCTGGCAATGCCCCCCCAGCTTTGAAGTGTCCATGGTCACTGACTCTTTGGGCTGTGTGAGAATGAACAGATGGCCTTTAGTAACTTGATCTGAATGAATCCACCAGGTGAAATCCCTTTTGCATGCACTGGTGATGGAGATGGGCATCGACATAGGGTGGTAAAAAATGGACCTTTCTGTTGCAGGCAACCATTGTAGAATTTACATATAGAACCTGGCCAGGGGAACTGGAGTTACAGATGCTGCTATGGACCCCCGTGTTTGGAGAACTGAACATGCTGGAACTTTGTGGTTGCTGATTTTGGCTAATATTTGATTCCTGATGTCTCCAGTCTTAATGGGGGAAGTGCAGTTAAAATGATCCTCATGTTTAAAGAAGCTCCTATAATGTCTATGGTTTGAGTTGGTTTGAGCAGAGATTTTTCAAAGTTTATGATAATGTCCAGGTAAGAGTATAGCTGTAGAACTGCCTCTCTTGCCTCCAACAGTTGATGCCTGGTGGTTGTAGTGATCAGCCATTTGTCCAGATATAGAAACACATGGCATCCCCTGTAGCCTCAAGTGAGCTGCTACTGCTGATATGTATTTGGTGTACACCCTGGGGGCTGTGGTCAGGCCAAAGGGCAGAACACTGAATTGGTAGTGACGGTCTTCCAACTGGAAGAGAAGGAACCTTCTTGAGCATCTGTCCATGTTTAAATGGTAGTATGCATCTTGAAGGTCTATCAAGCACATCCAATCATCCTTTCCCAGGAAGAAAAGAATGGACTGAACCATGCCCATCCAGAATTTGTTTTTCAAACAGATTTGTTCAAGATGCTGAGATCCTGAATGGGTCTCCAGTCTCCTGTCTTTCTTTTTAGGCAATACAAAGAATCTTGAGTAAAATCTTTATTCTCTCTCTGGTATGGTGGGACCTCCTGGATCACTCTCTCTTTTTTCTAGCAACTTCTGTATTTGTATGGCTGCTTGTTCCCTCTGACTGGATGGGACATCTGGGAATTTCTTTGATGAGGGCGGAGGTTGGAAAAATGGCATCATGTAACCACTGGGAAATTGTCCTCTGCACCCACGTATCTGAACAGATTTGTAGCCAGAGACTCTGGTGCAAGGATAAAAGACCCCTGATTTCCTCTAGAGGGAAACAGTCAGGCATCCCTTCAGGAGCAATGGAAGGATTTACCAGAGAAGGAATCTCTGAAACCCTGATTCTGTGGATGGCATTCCTCTGCTATGAGGGTGGCATCTTCCATTAAAGACCCCCCTCTACCCCTAGGGGAACTCACACTATGTGTGTCCTGTGTCCTGGGTAAACCCTTGGGATTTTCTGAACCACATTTTTCCACTGCTTCACTGATCCCTAAAAAAGGATCTCTAAGAAGTGGAAAAATGTACACTCATGGCAGAAAGGGTTTTACCATCCTTCTCACACCTGGACAGTGTGTCTCTGACTGTAGGGCCAAACAAGGACAACCCATCAAAGGAAGCATTGACAAATGAAGACTTGGGCTCAGAAAAGTCACACAGGTACATCCAGGTGTGTCTCCTTATTGAAATGGCTGAACCTGCTGCTCTAGTAGTTTCTTCAGCTGCATGTGAAATGAGCCTCATGGAAGGATTAGATATGGAGGTTAGGGTGACCTACTGAGAGGTAGTGGATTTGTGTACCTCTTCAGAAATGGCTCCTGAGAGGTATCTTGAAAGTTCTTTAATCAGATCCCTCTGCTACCTAGTAAAGGGTGCCAGGTAATTCAATGGCCATAGAGCAAAGGTTGATGACACATTAAACTCACTTTCCAAATCTATCCATTGTCTGAGTCTCCTTGTTGGGAGGATGGATAGAGGAACTTTCCCTGCTTGCTCCATCTTCATGGCAGCCACTATCATCATGGCATCCACAGGCAATCCCTTGGTCCAAAGAGGTTTATTTTCAAGGGCCATGACAATTTTGTCTGGTCTCTTGGGGATCAGCTCAGTGGTGTCAGACGCCTTCCATAGCCACAGACAGATCAACTCAGTGAGCTCATCAGCAGGCAGAGACATCCAGGAGGTATATGGGTGGGTACTGAATGCCTGCAGGTACATGGATTCCTCAGTAGAAGGGTTAATGGGCTTCCATTCACCCCTTTGCTTAAGGATTTCTAAGATGTCTTTAAAGGAGACATTATCAGGGGATGATCTGGGGGACCCTTCACCTTCCTCGAAATCTGTGTCTTCCATGATGGATTCTTCTGGGGAGTCTAAGTGCATCCTCTCACACTTCTTTTTAGGAACCACCTCAGCCCAGTGATCTGGGGAGGTTTTGGAAGAAAAAAGGGTACCCTGCTGTATAGCCTGAGGCTTCAGTACTCATTGTCCCTGCAGAGGAAATAGTTAAGGCTTTGAGCACTAGAGTGACAGGAATAGCTGTTTTGAGGGGGGATGGCCTGACTTACTGACTGATGTAGCCAGGGTCCTCTCCATAGCCTCAAAGGCAGAACCACTGGTAGACAGGAGGGACCCCGGAACCGAAGGGGTGGACCTAGGAACCTTAGTCCCCTCCTGCACCAATGAGCGTGCACCCAAGGTCGAAGCCAGGGCCAATCTTATTCATGCCAAAGTAGTGAGGACCAGGGAATGCTCTAAAAATACTTGAGCTGATCCTAACCCATCAAAACTGACAGGTAAGCTATGGCCTCGAGAGCTCTCTGGCTCTGAATGAGCCGAAGAGCAAAAGTCAACATTGAAGATAAGAATATCTTTGGAACCAACATCATTGGTACTGGAAGGCTCAGAACAGAGGGATCTATAACCTCCAGAGAGGCTAGAGGAGGAAGAAAGGGAGGAGAAGTTGAAAGAAGCAGTCCCTAAACCCACAGGGTAGGAACCGAGGGGGTCCCTCTCACACCTTGAGCTTAAAGAATTTTCCTCACCAATCTCTCCACATCATCTTCTGTAAAACTCTTGGAAGAATGTGATGAGACAACAGATGGAGACCTAGGCTTTTCCAAAAAGGGGATAGCAACCTGTCAGAAAAAGGGTCAGTAGTAGGGGAATAATGAGTCCTTGGAACTGAGAGTAACTCTATCAGGCAGTGGCAGTTCCAAGGAAGTCTTCTTGGAAAAGAAATCTGGTTCATCGGTTCATCGGTTCCAATGAGCCTGTCTGATTTGAGGGAGAGGTAAATTTTGTTTTAGGTACTGAAGAAACAGAACAGAGAGTTTTGCCATCTTGGTGCTCGGTTCCAAGGGAGAGTTTGGCGCCAAAGAAGGCCTCTTCTTGGCTTTCTCTGACATCCTCAAGGAGGAAGAAGAAGAAACTGGACTGGGGTGAACAGATTTACTTTTTTGTTTTGACTTGACTGGTGGTGAAGCTCCAGTTATAGCATCCCCAAATGAGGAGGGAAGAAAACCTTTTAATAATCAATTTATTTTTCCTTTCAACCGATGCTCTGTGGCTGAAGATGTGACCTGGAGCAATCCTCCTAAAATTGAAAAGGGCCCAAACTATATACACTGAGAGAGTGAGAATCAGAGTATGGGACTTTATGCCCACACTTCAAGCAGAGCTTAAACCCATAAAGCTTTTCTTTATCTGACATTTTTCAAGCAAGCCAATCCGACACATGCACACGCACAAACACACCTGCCAAAAAGAGAAGTCAACAGGCCAACTCTTGCAGAAAATAATAAAGAATAGCAAACAGAAAAAAATGTATCACAGTTGATTATCAATGATGATAGTCAGTACTACACAAGTAGATGAAAAGGGGAGAGGAGGTACTAGTGATAGTATCTAGAATACTTTCATAGGAAGGAAGGAGGGTAAGGGTAGAAGAATAAGCAGAAAAAACAACAAACAATATTTCATTTATCTGACTTGAGAGACTGACACAATCTGAATTACAAGGCAGCAAATGAGATCTGAGGTAATGCAACTAAATGCATTGTGGGTAAGGACTGAGCTCAAGAGTATTTTGGTTTCCACGAGATGTAGAAGTGTCTGGAACCGAGCCCACACATTGAGGACAACATGAAAATTGACAATATCATATCATTTTATATGACAGTAAGCAGCTTGCAGGAATTTGAGAATGGCAGTACATGATAAAAATTAGAAAATCAAAACCCTACCTCATGCCAGTGAATCCTCCTCATTTCTATATGAGGAATGCATATAGCAACATCTTTAACTAATATCATGTAAACTCAGATGGCCCAAAGACATGGAAGCTGATAAGGAAAATATAATAACAAATTGAAGAGTTTTTTTTTCTTTTTCATTTTCTCCTTGATCACTGATTGCAGGAATCCTGGTGATTTTAATTAATTGAAACAGCTCCAATTACTGCAGTTAACTTTTATTAAATTATTAAAATAGTAAATGTACTGCTATCACCTTAGTAAGCATTGGCCTTAAAGGAGGACTGAAAATTACTAACTTACAGGCAAAATGGTTTATAGCTCTTTTTCATTGCATTCCTTCAAAAGTATATTTACTCAGATAACTCTCGAGTTAAATTCTTGGTTCTGCCCCTATGTGTACAATACATTCAATTTTAGAGTGGCTATAAAAGTTCAGACTACTGACAGAAGATGCAAAAACCAGTGTGGTAGAGGGAAAAAAGGAATGAATAACAGTTAAATTCAGTACTGGTATCTGTATTTTACAATAATTCCACTGATGCAAGAAAAGATATTTAATTCAATATTTGGTCTTAACTTTACTCTACAAAGGGACTGTTATTTTAACACAGAAAAGTATACTTATGGCATTACTGAGTATAGAAATTAAACTTTATATAAGTTGACAATGCATTTTTTAATTAAAAGGCATGCATGTTATACAAATGATAATCCTGAGATGGCATTATTAGAGAGTAGACTTGTTTCTCTTGATCAGAAAATTATATTTAAATTGCATATTGCACAAATTTAGTCACAGCAGAAAAAGAATAACACTTCTGAAGAAATTACACCTAAGTGTTTTATTTGTATGTGTGTAGCTTGGCAGATATAAGTGAAATAGACATTCATGTAAAGCAATGTATAATATTACACAGGCATATTAAAGACAGATATACACATTAACTTTGTTATTTACAAGAGAGTGACTGTATGCCACCTTTTCATAATGAACATATAATTGCATATTATGTAGTGGTTCTAAAAGAAAATAATTATGTTTTCTTTAAAGTGTAAAAAGTAGAATGAAATTTAAACAAGCAACAATGACACCATTTACAGAAATTAAAGAAGCAGAAAATAATAATTATTAAGTGAATAATATAGTTTCACTGACTGAAATACAATATGTACAGACATTTCTACATAATTCTTAGAAGAATTAGAGGAGAAGCAAATGTCTCAAGGTAAATCACTGGAAATGTTTTCTAGGACATTGGATAAATTATTATAGGCAGGATGGTGATAAAAATTTTGACAAACAAGAAGAACAATTCATTAAAGGATAAAAATCAATGTGGTCTTAATTTTTTCATCTTCTAAAATACATAAAAAAACTTATTCAAACTGCAGGTGTAGCCTATAGTCTTGGGTATTAAAAAGTTGTTGGAAAACAAAACTGTCATGTAGTTTATACAGATGGTAAAATCTACATGTACTTATGCTGTATTCTTGCCTTAGAAATTGTTTTAATTTGATAGTTAGAACCAAGGACTAATTTGGGAGTTAAATTATTTTCCAGTGATTTGTAATGTTTGTAAGTATTATAGGCACAGTCTAGATTTGGTGAGTACTGTGATGGATAATGATATCAAAACTCATTACATTATACAGTTTTTAGAATAAATACTTGCACATAAGTATTTTATTTCTTATGAAGAGCATAGTTTGTAAATTTAAGGGGATAACTGTGGTAATTTATGCCCTGGAATATACTAATCAATTTCTATCCAGTTTGAAAAAAAGAAATATGTACTAAGAGAGAGAGAGAGAATCAGTGAGGCTTCAGCATTGAACTTAAATGTTTTTGTTTCATGGTTGATTTATTACATTTTATATTTAAAGGATTGATTGCAGTACATTTTCAAAACTATTTGAATAATAACCCTTTAAATTATAAACATTGCTAATTTCTAACTCACATTATTTGTGGAAATGAAAATGTAATATAGGCTACACAGAACGTTAACATTTCAGAATTGTATTTATTGTACAAGTGATCATTCCTCACATTTACTGAAAGTTATAACCTACAGCCAGTTGGTAAGATTGACTTAAAGGGACACCAGTTTTGAAAGTTAGTTTAGAAATGTGTGTGAAGCTTACATACATAATTGTCATGAGCCTATTTGCATTTTGATATATTCCCATTTATTTGCAAAATAATGTCTGTCATATTTGTGAAATGGAATGTGAATAGTTTGCTTAATATTGTGCAACATTGTATAATTTTTCACTCTCTGTTGCAGACTTTTATGAGAATATGACCTAAGAAGAAAGATTTACCAAGCAGTATTAAATATCTTTGCTTTTTCATCATCAGGAAAGGGTTGGATCCTTAAGTAAGTAATAAGCATATGTTCTAGTCAAAGTTATAAAATCACTGGCTTGAAAACAGGCACTAGCATCACCATTACCACATTTAATCAAGACCGAATCTACTCTTTTTGCAACGTGTGTCAAATTTGAAAACTCTTCTGTAATTGAGACATCTGGCCTATTTGCATGAACATATTAGAATGGCATTTACTGTAGTACATGGGGTCTAGTGATTTATTGCCCTGACAACCACAGTAGCAGAAGAATAGACTGTTTTAATCACTATCAAAATATGAGAGCCCTGCTTCTCCAAGTGCTGTCAGCAATCCTAAAGTAGGTGCAACACCTGAACCTTTATGCAGATCTAACTCATTTGCAGCTGGGTGAACCACAAGGCTTTTATACAGGTTATTATGTCTCTCACTCTCTATATAAAACTAATGAGGTGTCTGTGTAACAGGTGGCAGTGTGTCTGATTTATACCTTCAAAAATATATCGCAGAAGGATTCTTGAAGTGCCAAAAGTATACGAGGCTTAAATTAAAAGCTGCCCACTTAATGGTCATTCATGATACACAGTGCTACCTCTCCTTCTCTCAGAACCTTTTGGAAGCTCTTAAGGATGCCCCAGACTTGGAATCATCCATAACTAAATGACTGATAACTGTTTGAAGCTCAATAGCAATAAAACAATTGCAATCCCCATTTATAATTCTCCTGTTCAGTGATGACAGCTGATAGTATAATGCTGGCAAGCTAAAGTTAGTTTTGAAGATGCCATATCTGGGAGTGATGTCTGATGAAAATATTTTCTTTAAATACAAGATTTCTGCTGTGGTTGAATTGTCTTTTTTCACCTGATGAACACTTCTCTAATTAAGCATCTAATTACATCTGTTGATTTTCCAGTTGTTGTGCATGCTCTGTTTTCTTTGCTTCAGTACAGCTGCAATAGCCTTTAAATGGGGCAACTGGAGGGGCTTGATTGACTTGAACTAGTGCAGAATTCCACTGCTTGGCAATTTTTATTTGTTGACTAGGGTAGAGCTGTGATCTCCATAGACTGTTTTTAGACTCATCCTGGGAACACTGTCTGGTTAATTGACTTTCTCAATGGTGGACTCATACCCACTGGATCACAGCAAAAAGCTTGTTAACTGCTTCTTAATCCTCTGCACCAACTGCCACTTTCTGTGGTATCTAGATATAAACATATTATGCCAGTGCAAAAACACTGCATTGATTTAATATTTGGTCTGTCCTTGCTTGTAAAACTCTTGCCTGGGTTTATTTAGCCCCGCTCAGCTTGGATACCCCTCATCTCTGGAAACTTCTAAACTGGTATTGGCCTATGTACACTCTGTTCATCAAACCATGGTCTGCTTGTGGTTTTAATGTTTAGTGAGATGCATCTGGTCTGTGTTCTTTTGCATATCCGGGACTGTGTCATTGGAACCTCCTTCCCAAGAGTCTAAGGATAAATGTGATAGCTGATTGCTTCAAATATTCACTTGGAATTTACCTATTTGGCCTAGTCAATGAGGTTTAGCCTTTTCTATACTCGTAGTCTAAATTTATTTTTATATATGTTTGTAATGGTGTTTGTACAGAAACAAAATTATTTGAATTTTAAAATTGTTGAATTTAAGTAAGAGGTCAAACTTGACTGTCACTTTCTGGTAGGGAGATAATCAAAACAAAGCAGTATGTCAGATATTTGCTCCTTGCACTTTGAAAGACTCTGATGAATGTCTATATTTATTTATTGATTTAATTTTACTTTTCTTTCTTCAGTAGATATCCTTTGCTCTTTAATGTTATGCTTTTCTGCAGACCTGGATACTACTACAGTTTGAGAATAAGTATTACTTGCAATAAATACTACTGATATTTTATATCTACTCCGTTTTATAATGGAATTGTTTATCAAGTACTACAGCAGTGAAAACCATACCTCAAATGATACCCTGACAGCCTTGGGGGGGGACTTGTATATTACATGGGAGAATTAATGCAACAAAGAGGATGATGATGGTGATGATGATGATACCAATATCCTCCTGCTATTCCACAACATACAAATTATGCCAAGGGACAAAAAGCTTCACAAAATGCAAGATAATGTAGAGGAGTGAGTCACAAAATGGCATGGGGAAAATAATTAGCAAGGCAAAAGTAAATGGAATGAATATAGAATGAGGCTAGGGGTTCTCACAAATAAACGTTACCATTGATATTTTACCCAGAAGATTACAGGAGTTAACTGACTGAAGAAGAGGCTGTAATGCACTGAAATCAGTTTACCCTGTCCACTGCTGGAAAAAAAAATATTTGCTGCAAGATTTTGTCTCTTTTTTTTTGATGTGCTGGATCCCTTTTTTGTTGACGTCCTTTTAGTCTTCCTCTGTGAACTTTCAGTGTGTATCTAGAAAAAAAAGAACAATGATTATTGGACTGCTGAGTACCAAAGTTAAAACAATCATCACTCAAAACTGAAAGGGGACAAAAGCAGGACAGGAGCATGAATTAAACAAGAGGGACCTGAACATGGGATAAGATGCCAGCAGCTGATAAGAATGAGAAAAGAGGGGAGGTAAAAATGAAAAAGCAATAGAAAAGAGTTATTAACATACTGCAAGGGTGAAAATCATAAAAGGAGGATGGGGGACCAACCCAAAAAGAAACCAAAGGGTGAGAACAGGAGTAGGATAGGAAATGATGCAACCGTATGATGCACCATGTATGAGGACTGCACGTGAATGTAATATACTGCATGAAGTTAACAAAAGCTTTAAAAAGCTATATTTTCTCATACACCAATGTGCAATCAGCAAACCAAAACAATAACTAGACAAAATAAAAGACAAGAATAAATACTTAATAAAAATGTACAGTAAAAAATACTATTCTTTTGCAAAACATAAGCATCTTCGCCACCACTGCTGTATGGGCACACAACCAGGGAAGAAAGAGGAACAATTGGTATTGCGCAAAGGAAAACAAATCTTTACTCTTAATGTATATATTCTGTGAGCTATTGGCAAGTCATTCTGTTCTGAGCGAGTCATTTTTGAGAGTTCAATATAACAATGATGACAGGAACTTGGTGGAAAAACTCTGTAAACTAGAATGTGACGCAAAACAGGACAGATAAAGCAAGGGATTCCAAATGTTTATTCCTAGTCTTCAAAGTTAGTTTATTAAATAAAGCTTAAAGGACACAAGATTTAGAATTAGTTTTCATATTGAAAAAAGACACAGGTTGAACATATGTATGCTTACAAGGGATATGAGGTACAAGAGCATTTTTTTCTATCAAACCAGATCACAAACTGCACGTATTGACGACTGATATAATTACCAGAACTGCTAAGAAAAAAGCTTTAAAACCTGAGCTTTGGCTGGCTAAGATCTAGCTGTATTCAGCTGGACATATAAGAGAATTTAAGTATCTTTTATCTGCACTTTTTTCAAATAATACAACATTTTAATTGATTTATTTGTGTTGCATTGAATATGAACTGAACTGAAATTTTTGAGACTGCTTTTTCAGTAAGTGTTTGCTAGATTTTATTGCCTGTTAGAATCCTGCATAGACAGTAATTGCAGTTGGGGGTAGGCTCATTCATTGATATCCTGTTAATGCCTATTTAAGTGGTACATTTTGGAATATTTTCTGCTTAAAATCTGAGCTTTGGCCAGCTAAGATTTAGCTGTATTCAACTGGACATAAGAGAATTTAAGTACCTTTTATCTGCACTTTTTTCAAATAATACAACATTTTAATTGATTTATTTGTGTTGCATTGAATATTAACTGAACTGGAAGTTTTGACTCTGTTTTTACAGTTAGTTCCCCACCCACCCTCCCTGGTTTTGTTTTGGTGTTTATCTTGGTGGCTTTGAAACTGCCCACACCTCTTGTAAATTTTTGTTTGGATACTCCTTCTGGGGACATCTCATTTGCTCATGCAACTGAGTTCAGTGAAATCATTTTCTGATTTCAGGCACTCCTGTGTACAAAGAGAGCATCTGGAAAAGAAAAAAAATTGTTTGTTTCCTGCCTTTCCTATAAATGGCCTAGACTGTTTGTAGGCTTCTGAGCCCCCAAGCCTTTCTGTGTTGGAGGGAAGCCTTCTAGCTTAATTTTGTTTCTTAGAACTAGCCAGTTTTCTAGTTTCAGCATTCAAATCTGTTTTTTTGAACTCGGCACTTGTTCAGAACTTGTTGTAAGCACTAAATAAGCTGAAAATTACTACAGCACTCAACTTTCCTCACTTGTCTAGAGGAAAGCAGTTTTTAGTAATTGATAAATAAGCACCTATCCAGGCATGTCTAAGGGTCAGCTCCCAGTCATTTCTCCTGTTTACCTGATGAATCTGGGCATCTTGGAGCAATGCAGCAATTGCCTCATGTACACAGACAACCCACTCCTCCTACCAACCAACACTACAGCCTGTGAGAGATGCACTTATATAGCCAAACTGGAAGCAAAGCTCTCTTCACCCAAGACTGGACTAGACAGTCAAGAGGAGAATGTAAAAACTAGCACCACACCACACCCATCACAGTCCCTCAAAACCTACACCACCAAAACACACCCATAGAAACACAAAACACACACCTACATTTACAGAGGCTCTCAATAAAAATGTGCCCAAGCATCAGGGATCTCCAAAGCAAAATCACAAGCAAAGTCCACCCCCCCAACACAACCCAAATGACACATAGTCCACAAACTCAGTGTGCCACTCAACCACAGCCCATAAGACATAACAACATATCCAACACTCTAGTCATAGGTGACTCTATTGTCAGGCACACTGATGTTCCACTCACCAGGTTAAACAAGGAGAAAGTTACTGTCAGCTGCCTGTCAGGTGCCAGGATCTGCAACATAATGCATGCACTCAGGTCACTCCACAACAAGTACAAATATGACACTGTCATTTTCCATGTTGGTGTGAATGATCTGAGACATACCTCCCTGGACTACATGAAAAGAGACATGGAGGAGCTCTCCGATCTTGTAGTCGAGGCAGGTATGACCCTAGCCCTGAGTAGCATCCTGCCATCACCCAGAACGATACCACAGTAAAAGGACAAAATGATTGACTTCAACAATTGGTTAAGTTTCTGGTGTGATTCTAAGGGATCCAGTATTTGTCTGCCTGGGACAACATGATCGACAGACCACGATGCTTTACCAGAGATGGCCTGCACCTGTCGCCCTTGGGATTCCGGATACTGGCAAAGGCTCTTGCCACCCCTATAGTGCCTTTTTAGGCAAGGTTCAAATGACAAATTCACCACCATAACAGGTACAAGCAAGCAAAATCTGAGGGTAATGCTACTCAATGCTAGAAGTCTAAACTTCAAAATGCACTCACTAGAGGCACTATTTAAAATGGAGAACATTGACATCTGTGCAGTGACAGAGACCTGGTTCAAAGCTCCAGAGAGCACCCCTGCATTACCAGGCTATAATTCATACCACACCTTTCGGCCACCTAACCTGGAATGAAGCACTAAAGGTGGAGGTGTGTCCATATTCATTAAGGATATCCACACCTCCAGGCTAGTTGCACAGCATAATGCATCCGAGATTATCCAAGTGCAACTAACTCTGGGCAAGACTGCAATCCAAATTGTAGCTTGCTACAGACCCCCCACCATGCCCCAGGATTCCCACTCCTCATTTCTTGATACACTGGAAAGTATTAGGGTACAACCCAACACCCTAATAATGGGCGATTTCAACTACCCCACCATTAACTGGGAAAACTACGCATGTACCAGCTCTTTTGCTCAACGTTTTCTGGAATTCATAAATTCCAACGCCTTGTATCAACTTATTCACATACCCACCAGGGGCAGCAGTAGCCTAGACCTGGTCACTACCAACATGGGCAACCGGTGTTCCACACTAGAGGTAAATTCCTCGTTGGTCAGATCTGACCACAAGCTAATCACCTTAGACATCCACATCCCACCCCCACCCCCAATTAGGGAAACCACCGTAAAAAACTTCTCCAAAGCCAACTTCACACTTCTCAAGACAGAAATGGCAAACTTCATGACACCCATGCAGACGGACAATAGAGGTACAACTGCTGAATCCTACGCAAATGCACTTTATAAGCATTTACACGAGTGCATGGATCATGCTATCCCTAATGGAACCAAGATGCTGTCCTGCAAAAAAAGGAAGCCAATCTGGTGGTCCTCTACCATAAACAAACTCTACAACAGAAGAAAGAAACTGTTGCAAAAAAGAGTAAAATCCCATGACTGGAGGAACTCCCTGGTCAACCTCAGTAAGAAGCTGAGATCCCTCATAAAATCCTCCAAAGCTAGTTAAGAAAACAAAATTGCCACTGACTCTAAAGACAACCACAACACATTCTATAGCTATGTCAAGAATCTCAATGGCAACACTCAGATCTGCTCTGAGTTACAGCACAATAGTACTAAATATACAGAATCAACTGATATTGTCAACATCTTGGCAGATAGGTTCAGTGCTAACTTTACCTCTCTATCACCCCCTAGAGGGCCCATCTCTATACTGGAAGAATGCAGAGTTTCTGTAATCATGGCTGCACAGGTAAAA